>NC_074671.1:11090699-11093199 GCF_029448725.1 Salvelinus fontinalis | reverse complement strand
GGAGCATCGCTGCAGAGATATGTTCAGGTCTCTCCGAAGATGTTCGATTGGGTTCAAGTCTGGGCTCTGGCTGGGCCACTCAAGGAAATTCAGAGACTTGTCCCAAAGCCACTCCTGCGTTGTCTTGGCTGTGTGCTTAGGGTCGTCGTTCTGTTGGAAGGTGAACCTTCGTCCCAGTCTGAGGTCCTGAGCGCTCTGGAGCAGGTTTTCATCAAGGATCTTTCTGTACTTTGCTCTGTTAATCTCTATCGCTGAAAAACATCCCCGCAGCATGATGCTGCCACCGCCATTCTTCACCGTAGAGATGGTGCCAGGTTTCCTCCAGACGTGACACTTAGCATTCAGGCCAAATAGCTCAATCTTGGTTTCATCAGACTAGAGAGTCTTGTTTCTCATGGTGATGTGAATCTTTAGGTGCCTTTTGGAAAACTCCAAGAGGGCTGTCATGTGCCTTTTACTGATGAGTGGCTGTCTGGCCACTCTACCACAAAGGCCTGATTGGTGGAGTGCTGCAGAGAGGGTTGTCCGTCTGGAACTTGTCCCATCTCCACTGAGGAACTGGGGCTTTTTCAGAGTGACCATTGGGTTCTTGACAAAGGCCCTTCTCCCCTGATTGCTCAGATTGGCCTGGTGGCCAGCTCTATGAAGACTCTTGGTTCCAAACTTATTTTATTTAAGAATGATGGAGGCCACTGTGTTCTTGGGGACCTTCAATGCTGCAGATATTTTTTGGTACCCTTCCCCAGATCTGTGCCTCAACAATCCTGTCTCGGAGCTCTATGGACAATTCTTTCGAACTCATGGCTTGGTTTTTCCACTGACGTACACTGTCAACTGTGGGACCTCATAAAGACAGGTGTGTGCCTTTCCAAATCATGTCAATGGAAACAGGATGCATCTGAGCTCAAATTCGAGTTTCATAGCAAATGTTTTTTATTTTTAATAAATTTGCACAAATTCTAAAAACCTGTTTTCGCTTTATCAATATGGTGTATTGTGTTTAGATTGATGGGGGGAAAAACAATTTAAATCAATTTTAGAATAAGGCTGTAACATAAAATAAATTGGGATAAAGTTAAGGGGTCTGAAAACTTTCTGAATGCTCTCTATATTATAGATATTGAATTTGGCCATCACTGCATTCTCAAAAATAATATGATGCCTCTGTCTCTGTTCTTGGTCAGGCAGTGCTGGGATGAGAGGTAGTTATGTGTTAGAAGTAAATATCCTTCAGGTGGATTGTTTTTCACAATGGTCAAAGGATAGAGAGATGTATACTAATGACTATACTCTACTCTCTCTTGTCTCGCTCCCATTTCTCTCTCTCTCTCTCTCTCTCTCTCTCGCTCTCTCTTCTCTATCTTAGGGTACCAGTAATTATTAGAGGGTTTTAGTGACTTTAAATTTCATTAGCATGGTTAACAGAGACAGCCACATCCCCCTGTGCTGTAGGAGAGGGCTAGACAGAGGCATCTAGGATTACAGTTATTGATTTTGTAACTGCTACATCAGAGGGTGTAATGCTTTTATAATTTCAAATAAATGGTCTGGTTGCAAACGACTAATGAGCTATACAAACGAGGGACTGGAACAGGGATTGGGGTTACTTTCTGAGTTTTGATACTTAACTAAATATTATGTTATTGCTATGCCATTTTGACTAGCTAGCTAGCCATTTTGGTGTTTGCAAATCCGACGATCTTGGGGATAAAATTATTATTTTTTTTTTTTTACCATTATTTAACTAGGCAATTCAGTTAAAAACACATTCTTATTTACAATGAGGGCCTAGGAACAGTGGGTTAACTGCCTTGTTCAGCGGCAGAATGACAGATTTTTACATTGTCAGCTCAGGGATTCGATCTTGCAACATTTCGATTACTAGTCCAAAGCTCTAACCACTAGGCTACCTGCCACCCCGGAATATTGGGATCATGTATACTGTGCTAATGCCAATACAAAAAAAGAGTAATGGAAAGCAATAGGGTGAACTTTACAAATTAGGCGTTTGTGGTTACGTGGGGGACACCATCTTTATGCACCTTTGACTGTGTTTGAGCTGTGCTGAGAATTTTAAAAGTATGAAAGCCAAAGGTGCAATATTATAGAACACTGCTGTGTGTACTCAGGAACTCAGCAAAAAAAGAAACGTCCCTTTTTCAGGACCCTGTCTTTCAAAGATAATTCGTAAAAATCCAATTAACTTCACAGATCTTCATTGTAAAGTGTTTCAAACACTTGTTTCCCATGCGTGTTCAATGAACCTTAAACAATGAATGAACAGGCACCTGTGGAGCAGTCGTTAAGACACTAACAGCTTACAGACGGTAGGCAATTAAGGTCACAGTTATGAAAACTTAGGACACTAAAGAGGCCTTTCTACTGACTCTGAAAAACACGAAAATAAAGATGCCCAGGGTTCCTGCTCATCTGCGTGAACGTGCCTTCGGCATGCTGCAAGGAGGCATGAGGACTGCAGATGTGGCCAGGGCAATAAATT
>NC_074671.1:11063199-11085699 GCF_029448725.1 Salvelinus fontinalis | reverse complement strand
AATAGGTTCTGTCTATAACCTCAGGACAATAGGTTCTGTCTATAACCTCAGGACAATAGGTTCTGTCTGTAACCTCAGGACAATAGGTTCTGTCTGTAACCTCAGGACAATAGGTTATGTCTATAACCTCAGGACAATAGGTTCTGTCTATAACCTCAGGACAATAGGTTCTGTCTATAACCTCAGGACAATAGGTTCTGTCTGTAACCTCAGGACAATAGGTTCTGTCTGTAACCTCAGGACAATAGGTTCTGTCTGTAACCTCAGGACAATAGGTTCTGTCTATAACCTCAGGACAATAGGTTCTGTGTGTAACCTCAGGACAATAGGTTCTGTCTATAACCTCAGGACAAAAGGTTGTGTCTGTAACCTCAGGACAATAGGTTCTGTCTATAACCTCAGGACAATAGGGTCTGTCTATAACCTCAGAACAATAGGTTCTGTGTGTAACCTCAGGACAATAGGTTCTGTCTATAACCTCAGGACAAAAGGTTGTGTCTGTAACCTCAGGACAATAGGTTCTGTCTATAACCTCAGGACAATAGGTTCTGTCTGTAACCTCAGGACAATAGGTTCTGTCTATAACCTCAGGACAATAGGTTCTGTCTATAACCTCAGGACAATAGGTTCTGTCTGTAACCTCAGGACAATAGGTTCTGTCTGTAACCTCAGGACAATAGGTTCTGTCTATAACCTCAGGACATTAGGTTCTGTCTATAACCTCAGGACAATAGGTTCTGTCTATAACCTCAGGACAATAGGTTCTGTCTGTAACCACAGGACAATAGGTTCTGTCTGTAACCTCAGGTCAATAGGTTCTGTCTATAACCTCAGGACAATAGGTTCTGTCTGTAACCTCAGGACAATAGGTTCTGTCTGTAACCTCAGGTCAATAGGTTCTGTCTATAACCTCAGGACAATAGGTTCTGTCTGTAACCTAAGGACAATAGGTTCTCTGTAACCTCAGGACAATAGATTCAGTCTAAGGCTTTTTGTAGAAAACGATCCATTTTCAAACATTGGTATCATAATTGATACACTGTTGCGTTTATGTGTCAGGGTTGACGAGTCTCAAGGACACATTGAAGTAGACAAACCTCCTGTGGTCTAAACAGAAACCACCAGGTGTCATAATGTTTTCTGCATCTTATTATTTGTGACAAGGCCTGGGTGTTCTGACTACAACTTATAAAGGAACACTGGAACATGCATATTTCAGTGGCCATAGGTAGCTATTTGTTGTCTGTTTACAACTGTGTGTTTGAATTCTCTTTTCCTTTCATCCGTTCCAGAACTGTCACCCAAATCAACAGTCGGCGTTCAAAAATAGATAATGCAGAACTCCAGATCGGAATATTGTAGGTGATGGCTGATGTCTGCCTCCGTTTGATGTGGAGTGAATACACAAACACAACGAGGGGGAATCTAGCAGTGAAAAACTGTGTGTGTGTGTGTGTGTGTGTGTGTGTGTGTGTGTGTGTGTGTGTGTGTGTGTGTGTGTGTGTGTGTGTGTGTGTGTGTGTGTGTGTGTGTGTGTGTGTGTGTGTGTGTGTGTGTGTGTGTGTGTGTGTGTGTGTGTGTTAGTTACAGGATCTGATCATGACATTAGCCTTGTAGGGGGGAGATCATCTCTCCCATCCTAGAGAGAAAGAGAAATTGGATTGAAAAAAGTAGCGAGATAATACAAATTTAAAAGGGAAACAAGTAGAATCTGTGACCCTGAATTAGTTAGAGTGTGATCCTGAGTTAGTTTGAGTGTTATACTGAGTTAGTTTGAGTGCTATACTAAGTTAGTTAGAGTGTGACCCTGAGTTAGTTAGAGTGTGATCCTGAGTTAGTTAGAGTGTGATCCTGAGTTAGTTAGAGTCTGAACCGGAGTTAATTTAAGTGTTATCCTGAGTTAGTTTGAGTGTGATACTGGGTTAGTACGAGTGTGATCCTGAGTTAGTTTCAGTGTGGTACTGGGTTAGTTAGAGTCTGACCCTGAGATAGTTAGAGTGTGATCTGGAGTTAGTTCGAGTGTGATACTGAGTTAGTTTGAGTGTTATACTGAGTTAGTGTGAGTCTGACCCTGAGTTAGTTAGAGTGTGATCCTGAGTTAGTAAGAGTGTGATCCTGAGTTAATTTGAGTGTGATACTGGGTTAGTTAGAGTCTGACCCTGAGATAGTTAGTGTGTGATCCTGAGTTAGAGTGTCATCCTGAGTTAGTTTGAGTGTGATACTGAGTTAGTTTGAGTGTTATACTGAGTTAGTTTGAGTGTTTTACTGAGCTAGTTAGAGTGTGATTCTGAGACAGTTAGAGTGTGATCCTGAGTTAGTTGGAGTCTGATCTGGAGTTAGTTTGAGTGTGATACTGAGTTAGTTTGAGTGTGATACTGGGTTAGTTAGAGTCTGATACGGAGTTAGTTTGAGTGTGATACTGAGTTAGTTTAAGTCTGACCCTGAGTTAGTTAGCCTCTAACGCCTCACAAACTCGGATCCGGGAGCACCCCCAACACAAAAGCTGACTTGCATAGCCTAGCCTAAAGTTACAGGGATATCATAAAATAAAATGTTCATGAAATCACAAGTCCAAGACACCAAATGAAAGATACAGATCTTGTGATTCAAGTCATCATCTCTGATTTGTAAAATGTTTTACAGGGAAGACACAATATGTAAATCTATTAGCTAACCACGTTGCAAAAATCACAATTTTTCTTTGTCCACCACTTTTTCTCAACACCAGTAGCTATCACCAATTCGGCCAAATAAAGATATTGATAGCCACTAACCAAGAAAAAACCTCATCAGATGACAGTCTGATAACATATTTATTGTATAGGATAGGTTTTGTTAGAAAAATGTGCATATTTCAGGTATAAATCATAGTTTACAATTGCACCCACCATCACAACTCGACTAGAATAAATACAGAGAGCAACGTGTATTACCTAATTACTAATCATAAAACATTTCTTAAAAATACACAGCGTACACTAATTGAAAGACACAGATCCTCTGAATCCAGACAATATTTCAGATTTTCTAAGTGTCTTACAGCGAAAACACAATAAATCGTTATATTAGCATAGCACATGTGCAAACATTACCCCAGCATTGATTCACGGCAAAAAGAGCGATAGCATTATCACCACCAAAATGTATAATTTTTTTCACTAACCTTCTCAGAATTCTTCAGATGACACTCCTGTAATATCATATTACAACATACATATAGAGTTTGTTCGAAAATGCGGATATTTAGCCACCAAAATCGTGGTTAGACAATGAGAAAAGTAGCCAAGCTGGTCAGAAAATGTCGGGCGCCATATTGGACAGTGATCTAGTCTTATACATAAATACTCATAAACTTGACTAAAAAATACAGGGTGGACAGCGATTGATAGACAATTTAGTTCTTAATGCAATCGCTGAAATACATTTTTTAAATTATCCTTACTTTTCAATACAGGTTGCGCCAAAGCGAAGCTACACCAAAGAAAATGGCGGCATAAGCGTTTAACATTTTTTGACAGAAACACGATTTATCATCATAAATAGTTCTTACTATGAGCTGTTCTTCCATCAGAATCTTGGGCAATGAATCCTTTCTCCAGTCTAATCGTCTTTTGGTCGAAAGATGTCCTCTTGTCCCGTCGAAATGGCCACTAACGTTCACCATGCACTCGAAAAGTGCCCAGCTCCTCGAAGTGCATCACACAGAAATGCCATAAAATCGCCCTAAACGGATATAAATTGCTATAAAACGGTTCAAATTAACTACCTTATGATGTTTTTAACACCTATAACGAGTAAAAACATGACCGGATAAATATTACTGGCTAAACAACAGCTTGGAAGGAGGCAAGTCCGATGTCCATCGTGCGTCAGGCGCAGAGACGAAAAGGAAGCTACTTCCGGTCATTGGTGTTTATACAGGCCCTGATTGCGCAATCGACTCCATTCAAAGCGTCACCACGTACTGACATCTAGAGGAAGACGTAGGTAGTGTCTGTTTCTCCATAGCATTTACAGGGACATTAAAACTGACCTGGGAACAGGGGCCAAGATTTCTGAAATCTCACTCCCTGTCATGAAAAGTGCTGTAGAAGGAGTTCTGTTTCACTCAGAGACATAATTCCAATGGCTATAGAAACTAGAGAGTGTTTGCTATCCAATAATAATAATAATATGCATATTGTACGAGCAAGAATTGAGTACTAGGCAGTTTAATCTGGAGACCGATTTATGCTAAATCGAAACAGCACCCCCTATATTCGCAAGAAGTTAAAGTGTCATCCTGAGATAGTAATAGTGTGATCCTGAGTTAATTTGAGTGTGATACTGGGTTAGTTAGGGTCTGACCCTGAGATAGTTAGAGTGTGATCCTGAGTTAGAGTGTGATCCTGAGTTAGTTTGAGTGCTATCCTGAGTTAGTTTGAGTGTTATACTGAGTTAGTTTGAGTGTTATACGGAGTTAATTAGAATGTTATCCTGAGTTAGTTAGAGTGTGACCCTGAATTATTTAGAGTCTGATTCGGAGTTAATTTGAATGTGATACCTGGTTAGTACGAGTGTTAGCCTGAGTTAGTTCGAGTGTGATACTGGCCTGGTAAGAGTCTGACCCGGAGATAGTTAGAGTGTGATCCTGAGTTAGAGTGTGATCCTGAGTTAGAGTGTGATCTGGAGTTAGTTTGAGTGAGATCCTGAGTTTGAGTGTGATCCTGAGTTAGTTTGAGTGTGATACTGGGTTATTTAGAGTCTGATCCGGAGTTAGTTTGATTGTGATACTGAGTTAGTTTGAGTGTGATCCTGAATTAGTTAAAGTCTGTTCCGGAGTTAGTTAGAGCGTGATCCTGAGTTAATTTGAGTGTGATCTTGAGTTAGTTTGAACGTGATCCTGAGTTTGTTAGAGTTTGATTCTGAGTAAGTTAGAGTGTGATCCTGAGTTAGTTAGAGTGTGAATGTGTTGAAGGGGAATTTTTGCAAGCATTTTGCTGAATGACAACAGGGAAATATAAGATCATTTTGAATATGTAAACAATGTATTTTTGACCCTTGTGGAGACTGACAATATGTCCCCAGTTTGTCAAATTTCTGTTTGTTCACTGTTCTTGTGGGGACATCTGTTGCCGACAAGTATAGCTAAACATGTCCACACACACACACACACACACACACACACACACACACACACACACACACACACACACACACACACACACACACACACACACACACACACACACACACACACACACACACACACACACACACACACACACACGTACGCGAGCACACAAATACAAAAATACACACACACACACACATACACAAACACAAAAATATACACAATCACATGCATGCACACACACACACACACACACACACACACATACACACATCTCTCCTCACCAGGAAATTGGCCTTGGCATTTCCAAGAAATATTCCTTCTAATAAAATGAGTTGTGCAAATAAATAAACCAACCAGTGAAATATTTATGGCAGGGAGCTACTACAGTATAAGGAGACCTTCATCTGAACGAGAAGTCATCCACAGGGACTTCAGCCCTTCTCTGCAATCTTAATATATACTGTAGTATACTGTAATATATACAGTTCGGACAGAATATATGAAGACATTTCTTGAGACGTCATCTTTCATGAATATTCCATAGCCACAGCACAGTCCATACTTTGGTGCAGCTTACTACAGGGTTTCCAAACTAGGGTCTGCAGAAGTACTGCAGGGGTTCTGCGTCAGATCTGTAAATCTAATACACTTACATATAGAAATATATATGTATATATATTTTTTTGTAATGAATACTTCTAAGAGCAACATATTAAAATGTTTTGGCCAAGAGATTCATTGAATACGTTTAGAGGGTAATACAACATAATACAGTGCAATTCTATACAATACAGTACAGTACAATACGCTACAAAACACTACAACACACTACAGCACACTACAATTCTATACAATACAGTACAGTACAGTACAATACGCTACAAAACACTACAACACACTACAATTCTTTACAATACAGTACAGTACAGTACAATACACTACAAAACACGACAACACATTACAATTCTATACAATACAGTACAGTACAGTACAATACGCTACAAAACACTACAACACACTACAATTCTATACAATACACTACAACACACTACAATTCTATACAATACAGTGCAATACACTACAATTCTGTATAATAAAGTACAATACACTACAATTCAATACAATACACTGCAATTCTATACAATTCTATACAATACTATACATTACAATACAACACAACACAAAACAATACAATACAACACTACAATATTTGGTAAAAGTATTAATCTACACTGTATGTGGTTTGGGATCCACAGTGGTCCACCAATTATCACATTTTCAGTTCAATACTTGTATTCCCACAACATGTTGTTTTGATCATAAACGCACCGTAATTTCATCTTTAAAACTGCAACGTTTTCTCTCTGCCTACGGCAACATGTTTAGAATTGCATGAAATATGCTTGAAAACATTCTCACCGATGCCATTTGGGAAGTGGAATTTTTAAAAGTTATTTCCCAGGGCCCAAGACTTGGTTCGTCCAACCGTGCACTGCAAACGTCCAAGTAAATCTCCTTGTGTGCTATTTTTATCTCACTCGAGTTGTGTTCTGATTATGAGGGGGTCCCGGATGAATTTGCTATCACAAATGGTCCCTTGCCCCAATGCATTATGGGAACCCCTGGCTTAGTACAGCTGTTCAATGTACAGCCTCAATGCAAAAACAACAAAAACATTTTTTGTGATCAGACATGTTTACTGATTTCATGAACAAAATACTGTATATAACAACACAAGTCTGACTACACATTTAATAACAGGGTATTACATTTACCATAAACCAGCATACAAGCAAAGGAAATGGAGAGAGAGAGAGAGAGAGAGAGACAGAAAGAGAGAAAGATAGGGATACAGAAAGAGAGAGAGAGAGAGGCAGATTAGCATAAACCAGCATACAATCAAATGAAATGGAGAGAAAAAGAGAGAGAGAGAGAGACAGACAGAAAGAGAGAGAGTTAGAAAGATATATATATAGAGAGAGAGACAGACAAAGAGAAATAGAAAGAGAGAGAGAGAGAGGGTGAGAGAGAGACAGAGAGAGAAAAAGAGAGAGAGAGAGAGAGAGAGAGAGAGAGAGAGAAAAAGAGATACATTTTCCTTTGTATATGACTGGATGTTTTCAGTGGAGATTGAAGCAGAGGAGTCCACTGAAAATACCATTACAACCAAATCACCCAAATGAAAATTGCCTGCTCCACATACATCAAATTTGCCAGTGTTCCCTGTCTCTCTGTCTCCCTCCCTCCCGCCTCCCTTCCTCCCATTCTCTCTCCCTCCCAGTCTCCCTCCCTGTCTCCCTCCCTCCTCCCTTCCTCCCAATCTCTCTCCCTCCCAGTCTCCCTCCCTCCCTGTCTCCCTCTCTCTCCACACTTCCTCCCTCCCGCCTCCCTTCCTCCCTCCCTGGCGCCCTCACCTGTCCCCTTCAATCCCTGTCTCAATGTCTCCCTGTCTAGCTCCACACTTCCTCCCTCACTCCCTCCTCACTTCCTCCCTGCCTCCTTCTCTCCCTGTCTCCCTCCCTCCCTGTCTCCCTCCCTGTCTCCCTGTCTCCTTCCACCTTGTCTCCCTCCCTGTCTCCCTCCATCCCTGTCTCCTTCCCTGTCTTCCTCCCTGTCTCCCTCCATCCCTGTCTCCATTCCTCCCTGTATCCCTCACTGTCTCCCTCCCTCCCTGTCTCCATTCCTCCCTCTCCCTCCCTGCATCACCTCCTCACACACATCTCATATATTGTGTGAGTGTCTTAACCTACACACCTCAGTCTGTATCCATTCCAGAATGCTCTCCTACTTTGTCATGCATTATAATATAGCTACTGCTGTGATATCTCTTAATGTGTGGCGTATTCTGTTGATTGGTGTGTGTGGATGTGTGTCACGCCCTGACTGTAGATTGCTTTGTATGTTTCTATTTTTTGTTTGGTCAGGGTGTGATGTGGGTGGGCATTATATGCTTGTATGTCTAGGTTTTTGTATTTCTATGTTTTGGCCTGGTATGGTTCCCAATCAGAGGCAGCTGTCTATAGTTGTCTCTGATTGAGAACCATACTTAGGTAGCCTGTTTTCCCACTGTTAGTTGTGGGTGGTTATTTTCTGTTTAGTGTTTGTATCACCTGCCAGAACTGTTTAGGTTATTCCTTTTGTTATTTTGTATTTAGTGTTCAGTTTCGAATAAATAATATGAACACGTATTGCGCTGCACCTTGGTCCTCACCTTCTTCTTCTGAATGCCGTGACAATGTGTGTGTTTGTATGCGCATGTGTGAGAGAAAGAGAGGGTAAGAGAAAGAAGAGACAGAGCAACGAGAGAAAGAGAGGTCATAAAATAACACCAGCACAATTTGCCAGCTCATTTCAGGACGATATGACTCCAGAGAGAAAGAGTCATAGTTGATCCACTGCCTCTGAATTTTTCTTAAATTCATGACCACTATAATAACAGTATAATATTTTATTATTATTAAATTTCGGGATAAAAATGGTCTCTGGATCTGAAAAGTACTGTTTGTGTCTTTCTGTGTCTGTGTGTTAGATGTGGGTATTACATTTTACATATAGCTCATTAACTATATGTCTATAAACATACATGTTTGTATGTATGTATGTATGTATGTACGTATGTCTGTGTGTATGTGTGTATGTGTGTATGTGTGTATGTGTGTATGTGTATATGTGTGTATGTGTGTGTGTGTGTGTGTGTGTGTGTGTGTGTGTGTGTGTGTGTGTGTGTGTGTGTGTGTGTGTGTGTGTGTGTGTGTGTATGTGTGTGTATGTGTGTGTATGTGTATGTGTATGTGTATGTGTATGTGTATGTGTATGTGTATGTGTGTGTGTGTGTGTGTGTGTGTGTGTGTGTGTGTGTGTGTGTGTGTGTGTGTGTGCCCTTTTATTCCCTGTACGTGTCTCTGCATGTATTTTTATCCAAATGTCATGTTAAACCTTAAATGAAACACCTCTAATTATCTCTCTGTCTTACTTTGTCTCTCAGCCTCATCACCACCAGATCCTGCTGGGCCCCATGTCATATCCTGCTGGGCTCCATGAACACAACCAGGAAATAAGAAGCAAGCATCCTAGAGATGAAGACACTCTCGTCTCCACGGTGACAGATGCCCTTACAGTGAAAACCAGATCTCTGCATTAGATTCCAGAAGAGATGGGGCGAAAGAGAAATAGAACGAAAGAGAAAGAAAGAGAGAGAAAGACAAAGAAAGAGAGAGAGAAAAACAAAGAAAGAGAGAGAGAGAGAGAGAGAAAGAAGGAGAGAAAGAGAAAGAGAGAGAGAAATAGAGAGACAAAAAATTAAAGAGAAAGAAAGAGAGAGAAAGAGTGAGAGACAGAGAAAGAGAGAGAACGAGAGAGAGAAAGAAAGAAAAAAATCTCCATCTGTGACTTGAGTGCAGTTGTGACAAAATGGTTCTCTGAAAATCTCTCAATAAAACCTGAAAGAGCTACTTGAACTACACTCCTTAATATCACAACACTCCGTCATGGCTGAATATGGAAGCAGAACTTGAATGAGTCACTTACAAATATTGAATTGCAATTATAATATATAGAAATATATATATATTACTTTCACCAGAATATAATTGAAGCAGTAAAATTTGATTTAAAAAACAGATAAACGTTCATGGAACAACACAGATGGTGAAGAGACACACACACGCATATTCATACACACACGCATATTCACACACACACATGCATATTCATACACACACACACATATTCATACACACACACGCATATTCACACACACACATGCATATTCATACACACACACACACATATTCATACACACACACGCATATCCATACGCACACTCATATTCATACACACACACACATATTCATACACACACACGCATATTCACACACACACACGCATATTCATACACACACACACGCATATTCACACACACACACGCATATTCATACACACACACGCATATTCATACACACGCACACATATTCATATACAGTAATCCCTCGTTTATCGCGGGGGTTACGTTCCGAAAATGACCCGCGATAAGTGAAATCCGCGAAATAGAAAACTTTTTTTTTTTTTTTTACAATTAGCAACTATTACATGTATACAAATACAGTGACTCACGTGTAGGCCGTTTCACTGCTCTTCAGAGCGTTTCGTCGACATTATGGGTTTAGGAGATTTTCGAAATTACAAGATAATTTGGCCAACTTAATGTAAATTTGCCAAGCTGTTTTATGTACGTACACATAACTGCACGAGACGACAAAATGATTGCACAATTCGTAGCATGTTTTGATACAAGAAGCGGGAGTGAGTTTTTAGCGAATCAGAATGCAGAGCACAATGCACCAAAAAAAAATAAAAAATGCATTATGAAAATCCGCGAAATAGCGAATCCGCGATAAGTGAACCGCGAAGTGGCGAGGGATCACTGTACACACACACATATTCACACACACGCACATATATTCACACACACGCACGTATATTCACACCCACGCTAGCACACACACACTCTACACACACGTAATGTTGTGCTGTGGCTATGTAGTGGTTATGTGATATACTGTTTTAGTTATGTGTTGGTTTGTTTATTTTGTGATGTGCCTTAATATGTCTGGACTCCAGACATACTGTATGGGCCTTGGCAGCAGCTAATGGTGTCCATAATAAATACAAATACAAATGTGTATTGACATTTTCTGCATATGTCTACGGAATATAAATATCTAGCACGAAACAACTACTTGATAACATCGTAAATATGTGCTATTCAATAAAAGCTCCTCAGATTATACATCTAATTTGGATCATATATTTCTATGAGATCTATATGTAGCATGCACACCGTTTAAATGTAATGGCTGCATGACAAGTCCCTATAGTCATACATAGCCTGCATATTTCACCTTGTTCTGTTATGGAACCATAGCTAGAGAACCAACAGCCTGGCTAGCTTCTTACACAGTGCTATTCGCATCTACCAGCCACTTAGACCTTGTATCCTGACAATAACCCTAACGATCCTAACTCCTAAAGATCAATTAAACGTCTTAACGATCAATTAATAGCCCTCCTAGGATGGTGTAGTTGGCTGTTCATTAATGAAGGTAATCAATTGAGTGATTCTGCTGTTTCTTGAGCTGTAACCTTGAGGTCTGAATTTGGACTTTTTCCTAATTTTCTTAATTTACATTTTGATTTAAAAAAATTAACATTAATCAGCACACAATACAACATAACGACAAAGTGAAAACAGTTTTTTAGAAATGTTTTCACATTTAATAAAAATAAATTACTTATTTACTTAGGTATTCAGACCTTTTGCTATGAGACTCAAAATTAAGCTCAGGTGCATCTTGTTTCCATTGATCATCCTTTAGATGTTTCTACAACTTGATTGGAGTCCACCTGTGGTAAATTCAATTGATTGAACATGATTTATAAAGACACACACCTGTCTATATAAGGTTCCACAGTTGACAGTGCATGTCAGAGCAAAAACCAAGCCATGAGGTCGAAAGAATTGTCGGTAGAGGATTGTGTCGAGGCAGATCTCTGGGGAAGGGTTCCCAAAAAAATCTGCAGCATTGAAGGTCCCCAACGACACAGTGGCCTCCATCATACCTAAATGGAAGAAGTTTGGAACCACCAAGACACTTCCAAGAGCTGGCCGTCCTGGCAATCTGAGAAGGGAGAAGGGCCTTGGTCAGGGAGGTGACCAAGAACCCGATGACCATGCTGAGAGAGCTCAGTGTTCCTCTATGGAGAAGAGATAACTTTCCAGAAGGACAAACATCTCTGCAATACCAGCCACTAGCCACCAGCCACCAGCCACCAGCCCAGCCACTAGCCACCAGCTACCAGTCCAGCCACCAGCCCAGCCACCAGCCCAGCTACCAGCCTAGCCACCAGCCCAGCTACCAGCTACCATCCCAGCCACCATCCCAGCCACCAGACACCAGCCACTAGCCACCAGACTAGCCACCAGCCACCAGCCCAGCCACCAGCCACCAGCTACAAGCCCAGCCACCAGCCCAGCCACCAGCCCAGCCACCAGCTCAGCCACCAGCTCAGCCACCAGCCCAGCTACCAGCTACCAGCCTAGCCACCAGCCCAACCACCAGCCCAGCTACCAGCCCAGCTACCAGCCACCAGCCTAGCCACCAGCCTTGCCACCAGCCACCAGCCTAACCACCAGCCACCAGCCACTAGCCACTAGCCACCAGCCACTAGCCACTAGCCACTAGCCACCATCCCAGCCACTAGCCACCAGCCACCAGCCCAGCCAAAAACAATATCATTATTACAGAAACAATCTCATTGTTTTATGATGGAATAAACCACCTGTTTCTTATCAAAAGATATTACTATACTGTTATTATTATTATTAGGTTTGATATATGTACTACTGATAGAGAAAGATATAGATGTAACACTTAAGGCCAGACAATAGATTTATAGATTGTGTTGAAATAAGATCTCACTGTCTGATACGGTCTGACTTCAGCGTTCAACGTTTGTCCAGGCTGGGGATAAACGTTGAGTTTTAACGGTTAAGTTTAGGCATTCATTCTAATTTGTTAAGTTAATTAAGGGTTAAGGTTTGATACAGGGTTAAATGTAGTGTTACTATTATATGCCTGAAACGCATATATTAGTAACAAAAACAACACAAGAAAACATTCCCAAATGATATACTCTTAAATAAATTGTTATTATATTATGTTTTAAAAGTTAGGTTTAAAGTTTTCTCCAATTGTACATTTAAATTATTTAGCAGACACTCTTATCCAGAGCAACTTACATAAGCAATTAGGGTTAAGTACCTTGCTCAACGGCACAACAACATATTTTTCACCTTGTTGGGTCAGGGATTTGAACCAGCAACCTTTTGATAACAGGCCCAACAGTCTAACCTTTAGTCTACCTGCCGCCATCAGCTCTACCTTCGGAAAAATCTCACAATGCCCCGCAGTGTTACACGATGAATACATATATATATTTTTTAAGTCGGATACATTTGTGAGAGTGAGGCGGCGAATTGGGAGTCTATTGGTCAAGCTGAGGGGC
Organism: Salvelinus fontinalis; assembly: GCF_029448725.1. NCBI lineage: Eukaryota > Metazoa > Chordata > Actinopteri > Salmoniformes > Salmonidae > Salvelinus > Salvelinus fontinalis. Next base: position 11,072,519 of record NC_074671.1, on the reverse strand, counting down.
ATGTTTCAACCCTGAGAACTATCAACAATGGAAGGAGGACATCAGCAAGAAGTTGATTCTTCAAAGTGGATGCTGTTCCAACCATCAACGGCTTCTAAAGCATGTCAAACAGCCAAGAGCACCAGGAGAGACAAAGCATCGGGCTTCAGTGAGCATGGAAGTCAACCGGGTAAGTGAAATAGCTTGCATGCTATCTCGATGCTAACGTTAGCTAGCTATAGTGCGTTTAGCTCATGTTTTCCACCTAAAGAACACTGATAAAACTAAACAAATGTGAACATGTCTGCCAGCTGTTGGTAGCTAACTGCTAATGCAGTCATACTAAAGATAGTACAAGCCGATGGGAAAGAGTAGTTTCGGCTGCGACGGAGGTCACCGTTACCATATAGAGCAAGTTTTTAACAGTTTTACGGTGTTTGTTGACGCTGCACGTTGGAGTAATTTGGCCATTCGGTGGCTCCAGGGGAGATTTCTATACAACCAGGTTAACCTGAAACGCGACACCTCGGCCTTGGATTCCAACACGGATCTGATGGCATTTTGGAGAAGCCCCAAAGCCATGATTTCTTTGGCGGGTTGGATTATGGAAAGTGAAAGTTTATTTTGGGATCTTAGGATCATTGTTGTCACAGTTGCTTCCAGTTGAAAAGGCAGCTGCTAACGCTAGCTTGATATAGCCAGCTATCTTCTTCCTCAGTTTCTAAATGAATTGAGGTCATTTTTTTCTAGCTTCCAAACTAAGAGAGCTACATTTTGTTCATGTACCGCCATCTGTTGATAACATAGCTACGTTTGTCACTGGTATGGGCTAGTATATATCCTAAACCCAGCCAGTTGGACGGCAAGTTGAAAACTATCTCTTTCATCTGCTGACGGCGGCTTACTAATGTTTTTCCAACGTACGAGTCATAGAAATGATGATCTTGTGTTCGGGGCTTTCCAGCAGTCTCCATGGTTTTTATATACAGGCAGCATAAACTGTACAACCGTAAACTAACAAATACTTGCTTGAGTTAGAACCCATGTATTTGAGTTAAAACTGCATTGGATCTGGTGTGACCTGGCTTTGTGTTGAGAGTTAAATCAATAGACCTTACAGAGTGAAACAGGACACACTCTCTCTCTCTCACACACACACACACACACACACACACACACACACACACACACACACACACACACACACACACACACACACACACACACACACACACACACACACACACACACACACACACACACACACACACACACACACACACACACACACACACACACACACACACACACACACACACACACACACACACACACGAGGGGAGGAAACAAATAAGATTGGGCACACAGGGGCTGAGACTTCCATGTCACACTGTGTGTGTGTGTGTGTGTGTGTGTGTGTGTGTGTGTGTGTGTGTGTGTGTGTGTGTGTGTGTGTGTGTGTGTGTGTGTGTGTGTGTGTGTGTGTACGTGTGTGTGTGTGTGGGAGATATTGGAGGAGAGAAGAGTAGAAAGTTCCTCCCTGTGTTTCAGTAGAACCTTTATCTTCCTATCATTGGCCTGTAATCTCCATGAGGTTATTAAGCAGACAGCCATCCCTACAACAACACCATATCCCCACATCCCAGAGGTGAGTGTGTGTCAGGGCCTTTGGAGTGGCTAGTGGAGAGGGGGAGGAAGACCCAGGGGTGTTAGCTAAAGCTACCCTGAAGAGATGCTCTGAGGCTGGGCTTTGGTGACAGGTTGGACTTGGTGATGTGCCAAAGCACTGATCCTGTCTCAGTCACACCTAAGGCTCCAGTGCGAGTCAGGCTCTGTTCACCTGGAGTAGTCTTAGCATATTTATCAGTCAGATCACACACATCAGATACCTACCTACGCCTTGTCAGATTGTGTGTGTGTGTGTGTGGCAGGGCCTTCACACAGATCAGATTCCTCTGGTTTTTATCAGATTTTTTTATTTGGTATTTAGGGCAGCAAAGGCTGCTGGAGATGTCCGGCTATGGAGCTATGATGGAGTCAGTGACAGACACACATACAGATGAAAACACACTGGGACACAAAGCCTCTTTCTCTGTCTATGAGGAATCCTACCTGAGACCTGAAGACTTGCATTAGCACCCCAAAATAATGCTTAGGCTTAACTTCCACACTATTGTAGCGAACAGACAGAAAAGGTCAGAATATGACATTGACAACATTATAATACTGCAAAAAAATATGTGTTTATAAATATACGCATATTACTGGCCTTATTTCCTGACAAAATGTGTAAATAAAAAATATGACATGACATTATTTGCTCTTATATCCGACATGTTGTAACTCTTCTGAGTTTATGTTGACTTGGTCAGGATATCTTCTTCCTCTTCACAGAATTGTGACTTTTTGATTCAGAGGATATAGAGCAATATCGCAGAGCCAGCAAGATAAACAAACCCACACACACTCTCTTCTCGCTCAAGCAATTCTAGCCCTCATCAAAATCCCTTTCGAAAAATCACTGCACCTCGGAAAAGTCATTCTAGCAGCCGAGCCATTCAGGATTCATATTTTTATTTACTGTCTGCCTTGCTCTCCATCACACACACACACACACAGACACATATCTACTGAGAGAGAGATGGAGAGAGAGAAAGAGAGAGATAGAGAGACGGAGAAATAGAGAGAGAGACGATAGAGGTGTGTTTCTACATAGGGATTATAGGTGGAGAAAACTCTTCATGCATGTCATCCTAAAGGAACCAGCATCAATGAGGCTCACTAAGAGGTATGTTGATGAACACCTCACCATGCAATCAAGAATGGAAGGCACATCTAGTAAACCTTTGTTGAAGTTTAATTTAATTTTAGAATCAATTCATATGAAAGTTTTTAAGCTGAATATTCAAGAAGTAAATTTTTTTTTTTCTGTTTACAAGGACCAGCTCAGATTCATATTTCTCTGTAGTCCAGGACCAGCTCAGATTCATGTTTCTCTGTAGTCCAGGACCATCTCATGTTAATTAAGAACATCTTGTGTGATGAGTAACCTTTTACACCTGAGTTACAACAAGCAGCCACATGCAGCCCCATGCATCCCCATGCAACCCCATGCAGCCACAGTCTCAGTGTAGCTTGGCAATCGTGAAGCTGACAGCTGTTGGGGGCAGTTATGAATTACTGTTGACCCCCCTTCCCCCAACCCATTTCCCCCTAACACTCACCAGAAAAACAACCATACTCTAAGTCATCAGCATGTGACTGATATGAGAGAAGGAGCGAATGAGAGAGAATGAGAGAGAGAGAGAGAGAGAGATGGGGAGGGAGAGAGAGTGAGAGAATGAGAGAAAGAGGGAGAGAGAATGAGAGAAAGAGGGAAAGAGAATGAGAGAGGGAGGGAGAGGGTGAGAATGAGAGAGAGGGATAGATGATGGGAGGGAGAGAGAATGAGAGAATGAGAGAGAGAGAGAGAGAGAGAGAGAGAGAGAGGGAGAGAGAATGAGAGCAGGAAAGAGAGAGAGAGAGAGAGAGAGAGAGAGAGAGAGAGAGAGAGAGAGAGAGAGAGAGAGACTGCATATATATATAATATGACATTTGTAATGTCTTTATTGTTTTGAAACTTCTGTATGTGTAATGTTTACTGTTCATTTTTTATTGTTTATTTGACTTTTGTATATTATCTACCTCACTTGCTTTGGCAATGTTAACACATGTTTCCCATGCCAATAAAGCCCCTTGAATTGAATTGAATTGAATTGAGAGAGAGAGAGAGAGAGAGAGAGAGAGAGAGAGAGAGATGGAGGAGGCAGAGAGACAGATAGACATGTTGCCACAAGAAAAGGACAACCAGTGAAGAACAAATCACATTGTAAATAAATTGTAAATAAAATGTTCAATTTTTTACTTGAACTATTTGCACATAATTTGACTTTGGAAATGTTTTAATTCTTTTTGATCTTTTGTGAGTGTAATGCTTACTGTGAATGTTTTACTGTTTATTTCACTTTTGTTTATTTTCTATTTCACCTGCTTTGGCAATGTAAACATATGTTTAGCATTGCCTATAAAGCCCTTACATTTTATTTAATTTGAGAGAAAGAGAGAGGTAGAGGTAGAGAGGTAGAAAGGTCGAGAGATAGAGAGAGAGAGAGGTGTTGCATGGAGGGCTATTATTGGTTTCTATCCCTGACAAACAGAGAAAAAGAGAAAAACAGATGAACAGAGAAGAAGAGAAAACAAGATGAACAGAGAAAAGAGAAAACAAGATGAACAGAGAAAAGAGAAAACAAGATGAACAGAGAAGAAGAGAAAACAAGATGAACAGAGAAAAGAGAAAACAAGATGAACAGAGAAGAAGAGAAAACAAGATGAACAGAGAAAAGAGAAAACAAGATGAACAGAGAAAAGAGAAAACAAGATGAACAGAGAAAAGAGAAAACAAGATGAACAGAGAAAAAAGAAAACAAGATGAACAGAGAAAAGAGAAAACAAGATGAACAGAGAAGAAGAGAAAACAAGATGAACAGAGAAAAGAGAAAACAAGATGAACAGAGAAAAGAGAAAACAAGATGAACAGAGAAAAGAGAAAACAAGATGAACAGAGAAAAGGAGAAAACAAGATGAACAGAGAAAAGAGAAAACAAGATGAACAGAGAAAAGAGAAAACAAGATGAACAGAGAAGAAGAGAAAACAAGATGAACAGAGAAAACAAGATGAACAGAGAAAAGAGAAAACAAGATGAACAGAGAAAAGAGAAAACAAGATGAACAGAGAAAAGAGAAAACAAGATGAACAGAGAAAAGAGAAAACAAGATGAACAGAGAAAAGAGAAAACAAGATGAACAGAGAAAAAAGAAAACAAGATGAACAGAGAAGAAGAGAAAACAAGATGAACAGAGAAAAGAGAAAACAAGATGAACAGAGAAAAGAGAAAACAAGATGAACAGAGAAAAGAGAAAACAAGATGAACAGAGAAAAAGAGAAAAGGAACAACTACGACAGGAGCAGTACAAATCTCCCAGAGAGCACTGGTGCGATACACACAGCAGACAGTCTGTTACTCAGCAGCACAGATAATAACTATGTTTTATAATGTGTGTGTGTGTGTGTGTGTGTGTGTGTCTTTGTGTATGTGTGCGCATTGAGCATCTATTTGTGTGTGACGGGGACGGGGGACGGGGGACGGGGGACGGGGGACGGGGGGCAAGAGGCTGTTACCCTAGCACAGATAATAACCATGTTTTATAATGTTGTGTATTTATTCAGGCCAATTCCCCTAGGGGGAGATGGAATAATAATGCTAGCCATTTCATTCTCCTACCGGGCAGCCATTTTATAGTCCTCATTCTCAGCATGGACATCATCACTCCCTGACCTTCGCGTAATGGACGCCACAGCTAAGACCCACTGACACTGCACTGTCTGAAATGGGAAATGAGTGTCTGGAAATGAGCCAACGGTCCAATATAGATATGGGGAAGTATGTTTGTGAATAATCTTCTTTGCAATTCCATATGTTGTCATTTATGATGATTGTCCGTATTAGGGGAAATGTACACATTATGGGGAAATGGTGGCATATAACTAGGAAATTAAATCTGCCTCTCTCAAACAAACTTAGTCCCTTAAAGAGATGTGGTAAACCATTGATATGTGATTATAGAGGTGGTGTGGTCGGAATCCTACTAGGCAATCATAGTTGTGATGATTGTCCAATCATTGATAAAGTCTGAGCTTCAATGTTTCAAGGATCTATAATTTTAACCCTTTAAAGATTACCTTCTAAGGAAATAAGTTCTAAGAATGTTAATGCTACAGCTCTTTGTGGATAGATCCTGAAGTCCTCTGATAATTTCGAGAATGTCATAATTCTAAGTCGTCCATGCCCACTGGTACTGTTGTCCAATAAACCTGTACAAAGTAGAACCATCCTACTGGCTAGTCAATCACAAACAAAGAGTATCAAACAAAAGGTTAGGAAGCCCAGATGTCTGATCTCTAACCAAAAATGAACAATGAAAGGTTGGGAAGCCCAGATGTCTGATCTCTAACCAAAAATGAACAATGAAAGGTTGGGACGCCGAGATGTCTGATCTCTAACCAAAATTGAGCAATGAAAGGTTGGGAAGCCCAGATGTCTGATCTCTAACCAAAAATGAACAATGAAAGGTTGGGAAGCCCAGATGTCTGATCTCTAAACAAAAATGAACAATGAAAGGTTGGGAAGCACAGATGTTTGATCTCTAACCAAAAATGAACAATGAAAGGTTGGGAAGCACAGATGTCTGATCTCTAAACAAAAATTTTAAATTAAAGTTTGGGAAGCCCAGATGTCTGATCTCTAAACAAATATGAACAATGAAAGTTTGGGAAGCACATTTTCCTGATCTCAGTCTTCCAGCTTAGCCTTTTTCTTATCGCCATCTGTTGTGAAGTCCAAATGCTACTCACTCTGACTCTGTGTCTTGCTATCCCTTACCTGCTCAATAATTCAACAATTGGATCTCTCGCTGGCCTTTCAAACCTTTGAAAACATACTCTATATCACACAAACATGCCTCGCTTGATGTCTTACCACTGTTATGTCCCAATGGGCACATACTGGTTGAGTCAGTGTTGTTTACACGTCATTTCAATGAAATTACGTTGAACCAACGTGGAATAGATGTTGATTTGGAATAGACGGAGTGGGGTGTTTGTTCCTGCCCTGATACTGCTCTGTCCCATAAGGTTGGAGAAAGAAGGGAAGACTACTTCAATCATTATTGATTTCTGCTTTGGAGTGTATAACTGAACGAAGGTGAGAACAACTGTTTCTGTATCAGGTTTGAACGTGGTGATTTGTAAAATTGACTTTTTTCTCATTTATCAATAAACACTTTACATTCACTTTTTTTTCTAAGCTGCTTGATCAATAACCACAGTATGCGTTCAAATCTCAATGTAAGACAGCGAACTGAGAGATCTAAGGTAGTGGATATGGGGTCAAGTGACAGACAGAGAGACAGAGACACAGGCAGAGACTACACCGGCTCCGACGCTCGTCAGATGTGGCAAGGCCTGAAAACTATTACAGACTACAAAGGGAAGCACAGCCGAGAAGTGCCCAGTGAAACGAGCCTACCAGACGAGCTAAATAACTTCTATACTCACTTTGAGGCAAGTAACACTGAAACATGCATGAGAGCATCAGCTGTTCCGGACGACTTTGTGATCACACTCTCCGCAGCCGATGTGAGTAAAACCTTTAAACAGGTCGACATTCACAAGGCCGCAGGGCCAGACGGATTACCAGGACGTGTACTCCGAGCATGAGCTGACCAACTGGCAAGTGTCTTCACTGACATTTTCAACCTCTCCCTGTCTGAGTTTGTAATACCAACACGTTTCAAGCAGACCACCATAGTCCCTGTGCCCAAGAACACTAATGTAACCTGCCTAAATGACTACCGACCCATAGCACTCGCTTCTGTAGCCATGAAATGCTTTGAAGGGCTTGTCATGGCTCACATCAACACCATTATCCCAGAAACCCTAGACCCACTCCAATTTGCAAACTGCCATAACAGATTCACAGATGATGAAATCTCAATCGCACTCCACACTGCCCACTCTACACCCGGACAAAAGGAACACCTATGTGAGAATGCTATTCATTGACTACAGCTCAGCGTTCAACACCATAGTACCCTCAAAGATCATCACTAAGCTAAGGACCCTGGGACTAAACAACTCCCCCTGCAACTGGATCCTGGACTTCCTGATGGGCCGCCCAAAGGTGGTAAGGGTAGGAAACAACACATCCGACACGCTGATCCTCAACACAGGGGCCCCTCAGGGGTGCGTGCTCAGCCCCCTCCTGTAGTCCCTGTTCACTCATGACTGCACGGCCGGGCACGACTCCAACACCATCATTAAGTTTGCTGACGGCACAACAGTGGTAGGCCTGATCACCGACAACGACGAGACAGCCTATAGGGAGGAGATCAGAGACCTGGCTGTGTGGTGCAAGGACAACAACCTCTCCCTCAACATGATCAAGACAAAGGAGATGACTGTGGACTACAGGAAAAGGAGGACCGAGCACACCCCCATTCTCATCGACTGGGCTGTAGTGGAGCAGGTTGAGAGCTTCAGGTTCCTTGGCGTCCAGATAACCAACAAGCTAACATGGTCCAAGCACACCAATACAGTCGTGAAGAGAAAACCTATTCCCCCTCAGGAGACTGAAAAGATTTGTCATGGGTCCTCAGATCCTCAAAAGGTTTTACAGCTGCACCATCGAGAGCATCCTGACGGGTTGCATCACTGCCTGGTATGGCAACTGCTCGGCATCCAAATGCAAGGCACTACAGAGGGTAGGGCGTATTGCCCAGTACATCACCGGGGCAAATCTTCCTGCCATCCAGGACCTCTATACCAGGCGGTGTCAAAGGAAAGCCCTAAAAATTGTCAAAGACTCCAGCCACCCTTGTCATAGACTGTTCTCTCTGCTACCGCATGGCAAGCGGTACCGGATCTCCACGTCTAGGTCCAAGAGGCTCCTAAATAGCATCTACCCCCAAGCCATAGGACTCCTGAACAGCTAATCAAATTGGCTACCCAAACTATTTGCATTGCCCCCCTTGTAAGTAAAGCATTTCACTGTTATATTCGGCACGTGACAAATAACATTTTATGTGATTGATTTTAGACAGAGAGACAGGCAGAGCTTGATTTTAGACAGAGAGACAGGCAGAGCTTGATTTTAGACAGAGAGACAGGCAGAGCAACAGAGAGACAGACATGCAGAGAGACAGAGAGAGCGAGGCAGAGAGGCAGAGCCCTCACAGAGCATTGAAGCTTAGACATGTTGTACACACCTACACAACGTGACACATACAGTGCATTCGGAAAGTTGTCAGACCCCTTGACTTTTTCCACATTTTCCACATCCTTATTCTAAAATGTATTACATTGTTTTCCCCCCATCATCAGTCTACACACAATACCAAAGCAAAAACATGTTTTTAGATTTTACTTTACATTTACATATATAAAAAACTTGAAATATCACATTTACATACGTATTCAGACCTTTTCCTCAGTACTTTGTTGAGGCACCTTTACAGCCTTGAGTCTTCTTGGGTCTGACGCTACAAGCTAGTCACACCTGTATTCGGGGAGTTACTCTCATTCTTCTCTGCAGATCCTCTCAAGCTCTATCAGGTTGTATGGGGAGAGTTGCTGCACAGCTATTTTCAGGTATCTCCAGAGATGTTCAATCGGGTTCAAGTACAGGCTCTGGCTGGGCCACTCAAGGACATTCAGAGACTTGTCCCAAAGCCACCCCTGCTTTGTC
>NC_074671.1:10964347-11060283 GCF_029448725.1 Salvelinus fontinalis | reverse complement strand
CTCTCTCTGTCTCTCTCTCTCTCTCTCTCTCTCTCTCTCTCTCTCTCTCTCTCTCTCTCTCTCTCTCTCTCTCTCTCTCTATCCTCCTCTTTCTCTACCTCTCTCTCTCTCTCTATCCTCCTCTGTCTCTCCCTCTCTCTCTATCCTCCTCTTTCTCTACCTCTCTCTCACTCTATCTCAATCTTTCACAAAATAAAACATATTCTATTTGCTTTACTGACATGATATAACACTGTACATATTGCCAAAGCTTACTTTGGAGATTCACAATATTAACATAATTAAAATAATAATAATCAATATTGTCAGTAACAAAATAATTAAGGGTCAAAATAACCATACATTGAGCAATAAGAATAAGCATACAGGACATGCAGGTTGCTTGGTCTGTCCCTCATCTTATGGCAGGCAGCAATGTAGTACGCTGCCAACCCACAGCTCTCTGCATCCTCCCCCAACAGGACGGGTAGCCTACACTCATCAGAGAGGTCTTTGAAATCTTGAATACGGGTTTCAAATTTGGGGAAATGACACTCTCTACAGGGAGTCAGGTTTCCCTGTGTCTACCCTTCTGAATAGCAAGGCTGTGCTCAAAAGGTTTTTCTAAGGTGTTTGATTGGTAACCATGGTCAAATAGTTAGCCACGGTGTACTGTCGATTTAGGACCAGATAGCACTACATTATGCTTTGTGATTGTGTTTCCCAATAAGTAATGTAGTTTTCTTTTGACTGTGTTGTAATTTGGTTTATTCTGATTGATTGGATGTTGTGGTCCTGAGGCTTCAGTGTGTTATTAGAACAGGTTTGTGAACTCAGCCCCAGGACCAGCTGGATGAGGGGACTCTTTTCATTGCTCAGCTCTTGGCATTGCAGGGCTTGGTAATGATATGAGAGGGGGTCACTGTACTTTAGATGTTTCCGAAATGTAATTGCTCTTTTTTGAGTTTGTATTATTAGTGGATATTGGCCTAATTCTGCCCTGCATGCACCGTTTGTAGTTTTCCTCTGGACATGTAGGAGAATCTTACAGAACTCTGCATGCAGGGTTTCAATGGGGTGTTTGTCCCATTTGGTGAAATCTTGTTTAGCAAGTGGACCCCACACCTCACTGCCATAAAGTGCAATTGGTTCATTGACACATTCAATTAGTTTTAGCCAAATTTTTAATTAGTATTTCAATATAAATTTGTTTTTTTAATGTTGCAGAATGCCCTGCGTGCTTTCTCTCTCAGTTCATTCACTGCCTCATTAAGTTGACAAGTTTAGCTTATTGTTAGTGTATGGAGTACTCTATATATGTATTTTGTACCAATTGAAAACTTTGGTCTAATTCCCTGAGATCTGGGTCTTCTCTGGAAAATCATTATTTTAGTATTTTTGGGGTTTACTGCCAGGGCCCAGGTCTGGCAGTACTGCTCTTCAGGTCTAGGCTCTGCTGTAGGCCATGTGCTGTGGGTGACAGCAGGCACAAGTCATCTGCGAAGATTATGTCTCATGTTTTACACCCTACAGTCCTGTATGCCAAATAGAATAAAATAATGTTTGGAAGTCGATAAAGCAAGCATACATTTTGGTACTATTTTGGTGGACATGTTAATCTATGGCATTTTTATTACCGTAGCATTTTTGTAAGTTTCCTATAGTTATGTCCTTGAAAATGCATCAATTGATCAATTTATGCAAACTCCTGGCAGACATGATACAAAATATTGTGTAGGTGTCACGCCCTGGCCTTTGATATCTTTGTTTTCTTTATTATTTTAGTTAGGTCAGGGTGTGACATGGGGGATGTTTGTGTGTTTTTGTCTAGTAAAGGGTGTTTGTATTGTCTAGGGGGTTTTGGTAGAGTTGATGGGGTTGTGTTCAGTGTAGGTGTCTAGGTATGTCTATGGTTGCCTGAGTGGTTCTCAATCAGAGACAGCTGTCTATTGTTGTCTCTGATTGGGAGCCATATTTATTAAGGCAGCCATAGGCATTAGGCTGTTGTGGGTAATTGTCTATGTCTAAACGTTAGTAGCTTGTGTCTGCACTTTCGTTTTGTAGCTTCACGGTCGTTTGCTGTTTTTGTTAGTTTGTAAAAGTGTTTCGTTTCGTGTTCATCTTCGTCAATAAAAGGGAAGATGTATTCGTATCACGCTGTGCCTTGGTCCTCTCTTCCACAGAAAGACGATCGTGACAGTAGGAATGTAATTCTTCACTGGATCAGTCTGAAACTTTGCACACACACTAAATTACACCTAGACCCCTATCTGAATATATGGCCTTTCTCTTTCATTTCAAAGATGATGGAACAAAACAATAAAAATAGAAAATACATGTTTTTTTGTTGGTATTATCTTTTACCAGATCTAATGTGTTATATTCTCCTACATTAGTTTCACATACCCACAAACTTCTAAGTGTTTCCTTTCAAATGGTATCAATAATATGCATATCCTTGCTTCAGGTCCTGAGCTACAGGCATTTAGATTTGGGTCATTTCAGGTGAAAAAGGGGTCCTTATTAAGGAAGTCTAGTACTCTTACATTTATAATACTACATAACACCTTCCCCAGGTTACTGTTCACACAAATGCCTCTGTAATTGTTGGGGTCAAATTTGTCTCAGTTCTTAAAGATTGGGGTTATGAGTCCTTAATTACAGATGCCAGGGAAATAACCTAAACTCAGGATCAAATTAAACAGTTTTAATATAGCCAATAGAAATTTTGCAGTAGTGAATTTGAGCATCTCATTTAGGATGCCATCAGGTCCACATGCTTTTTTAAATTTGAGGTCATGAAGTTTCTTCTAGAGCTCCTGGTCAGTAATTGATTTTGATTGTCCTTTATAGCTTTTTGTAATCCATTCAACTTCTCATGAATTTGGCGTTGTTCTGTGTTTGTGTCAATTTGAACGGTGTTGTAGAGTGTTTTAAAATGGGTTGTCCTTATGTCACCATTTTGTATTGCAAATTCCTCTAGTTTAGATTTTTTTTAGGTTCTTCTAATTTTGCCAGAAGTTGTTTGTGTTTACGGACTCCTCAATTAGTGTCAGCTGCATCCTGTTGTACTGCACTCTCTCTGTCTCTCTCTCTGTCTCTCTCTCTGTCTCTCTCTCTGTCTCTCTCTCTCTCTCTCTCTCTCTCTGTCTCTCTCTGTCTCTCTCTCTGTCTCTCTCTGTCTCTCTCTGTCTCTCTCTGTCTCTCTCTCTGTCTCTCTCTCTGTCTCTCTCTGTCTCTCTCTGTCTCTCTCTGTCTCTCTCTCTGTCTCTCTCTCTGTCTCTCTCTCTGTCTCTCTCTGTCTCTCTCTGTCTCTCTCTCTGTCTCTCTCCCTGTCTCTCTCTCTGTCTCTCTCTGTCTCTGTTTCGCTGTCTCGCTCTCGCTGTCTCGCTCTCTGTCTCTCTCTCTGTCTCTCTCTCTGTCTCTCTCTGTCTCTGTTTCGCTGTCTCGCTCTCGCTGTCTCGCTCTCTGTCTCTCTCTCTGTCTCTCTCTCTGTCTCTCTCTGTCTCTGTTTCGCTGTCTCGCTCTCGCTATCTCTCTCTCTGTCACTCTCTCCTCCTCTCTCTCTCTCTCTCTTTATCTTGCTCTCTGTCACTCTCTCCTCCTCTCTCTCTCTCCTCCTCTCTCTGTTTCTCTCTCAAATCTTGCTGCTGTTATTGCACACTGTGGTGTTTCACCCAATAGATATGGGAGGTTATCAAAATTGGGTTTGTTTTATAAATCTTTGTGGGTCTTTGTAATCTCAGGGAAATATGTGTCTCTAATATGGTCATACATTTGGTACAGGCTCACTGAGTCTATACATAGTCAAAGCTTTCCTTAAGTTTGGGTCAGTCACTGTGGTAAGGTATTCTGCCACTGTATACTCTCTGTTTAGTGCCAAATATCCTTCTAGTTTGCTCTTTTTCTTTGTTAATTCTTTCCAATATGTCAAGGAATATTTTTTTTGTTTCCTCATGATTTGGTTGGGTCTAATTGTGTTGCTGTCCTGGGGCTCTGTGGGGTCAGTTTGTGTTTGTGAACAGATCCCCAGGACCAGCTTGCTTAGGGGACTCTTCTCCAGGTTCATTTCTCTGTAGGTGATGGCTTTGTCATGGAAGGTTTGGGAATCACTTCCTTTTAGGTGGATGTAGAATTTAATGTCTCTTTTCTGGATATTGATAATTAGCGGGTATCAGCCTATTTCTGCTCTGCATGTATTAATTGGTGTTTTATGTTGTACACAAAGGATATTTTTTCAGAATTCTGAATCTCAATTTGGTGTTTCTCCCATTTTGTGAATACTGGTTACCAGACACCAGACCTCACAACCATCAAGGGCAATGGGTTCTATAACTGATTCAAGTATTTTTTTATCAGATCCTAATTGGTATGTCAAATGTTATGTTCCATTTGATGGCATAAAAGGCCCTTCTTGCCTTGTCTCTCAGATCATTCACAGCTTTGTGGAAGTTACCCGTGGTGCTGATGTTAAGGCCGAGGTATGTAAAGTTTTGTGTGTGTTCTTGGGCAACGGTGTGTAGATGGAATTTGTATTTGTAGTGCTGGAATCAGAACTTTTTTGGAACACCAATATTTTGATCCTACTGAGATTTACAGTCAGGGCCCAGGTCTGACAGAATCTGTGCAGAAGATCTAGGTGCTGCTGTAGGCCCTCCTTGGTTGGATACAGACACACCAGATCATCAGCAAACAGTAGACATTTGACTTCAGATTCTAATAGGGTGAGGCTGGGTGCTGCAGACTGTTCTAGTGCCCTTGCCAATTTGATATACATGTTGAAGAGGGTGGGGCTAAAGCTGTATCCCTGTCTCACCCCACGGCCCTGTGGAAAGAAATGTATTTGTTTCTTGCCAATTTTAACCGCACCATTGTTGTTTGTGTACATGGATTTGAAATTGTTGTATGTTTTCCCCCAACACCACTTTCCATCACTTTGTATAGCAGACCCTCATGCCAAATTGAGTCAAAAGCTTTCTTGAAATCAACAAATAATGAGAAGACTTTGACTTTGTTATGGTTTGTTTGTTTGTCAATTAGGGTGTGCAGGGTGAATACGTGATCTGTCGTACGGTAATTTGGTAAAAAGCCAATTTGACTTTTGCTCAGTACATTGTTTTCACTGAGGATTGTTGTCACGCCCTGGCCTTATTATTCTTTGTTTTCTTTATTATTTTAGTTAGGTCAGGGTGTGACATGGGGAATGTTTATGTTTTGTTGGTTTTGGGTGTTTATTTGGTAAAGGGGTTATGGGGTGTAGTAGATGGTTTTGTGTTGAGTGTATATGTCTAGAGTTGTCTATGTTGGTTAGTTATCTAGGAGAGTCTATGGTTACCTGAATGAGTTCCCAATTAGAGACAGCTGATTTCGGTTGTCTCTGATTGGGAGCCTTATTTAGGGTAGCCATAGGCTCTCATTGATTGTGGGTAATTGTCTATGTAAGAACGTTTGTAGCCAGTGTGTGTAAGTGCACAACGTTTGTAGCTTCACGGTCGTTTTGTTATTTTGTTGTTTTGTTAAAGTGTTTTTGTGTCGTGTTCATCTTCGTGTTATAATAAAAGAAGATGGCTTATTTTCCAACTGCTGCATTTTGGTCCGTTAATCCGCCACACGATCGTGACAGAATTACCCACCATAGGACCAAGCGGCATGGAAGGCGGCAACAGGACCTACCCACAAAGGATTTCTGGACATGGGAGGAGATACTGGATGGTAAGGGGCCGTGGGATCAACCTGGAGAATATCGCCTCCCTCGTGAAGAGCTGGAGGCAGCGAAAGCCGAGAGGAGGCGATATGAGGAGGCAGCACGGAGACAAGGCTGGAAGCCCGTGAGTACAACCCAAAAATTTCTTGGGGGGGGCCTTAAAGGGAGTGTGGCGAAGTCAGGTAGGAAACCTGCGCCTACTCCCTGTACTTACCGTGGAGAGCGAGAGTACGGGCAGACACCGTGTTACGCAGTAGAGCGCACGGTGTCTCCTGTACGCGTGCATAGCCCGGTTCGGTACATTGCAGCTCCACGTATCGGCCGGGCTAGACTGAGCGTTGAGCCATATGTCATGAAGCCGGCCCAACGCATCTGGTCACCAGTGCGTCTCCTCGGGCCGGCGTACATGGCACCAGCCTTACGCATGGTGTCCCCGGTTCGCCTACATAGGCCGGTGCGGGTCATTCCACCTCCCCGCACTGGTCAGGCGACGGGGAGCATACAACCAGGTAAGGTTGGGCAGGCTCGGCGATCAAGGGAGCCAGTACGCCTGCACGGTCCGGTATTTCCGGCGCCACCTCCCCGCCCTAATCCAGTACCACCAGTGCCTCCTCCACGCACTAGCTATATGGTGCGTGTCTCCAGCCCTTTACCACCAGTGTCTAAACCACGCACCAAGCCTCCTGTGTGTCCCCAGAGTCCTGTGCGTCCTGTTGCTGCTCCCCGCACTAGCCCTGAGATGCGTGTCCCCAGCCCGGTGCCACCAGTCCCGGCACCACGCACCAGGCCTACAGTGCGCCTCAGCCGGCAGGAGTCTGCCGTCTGCACAGCAATGACTGAACTGCTCGTCTCCCCAGCGCCATCTGAGCCATCCGTCTCCCCAGCGCCATCTGAGCCATCCGTCTCCCCAGCGCCATCTGAGCCATCCGTCTGCAATGAGCCTGCAAAGCCGCCCGTCTGCCATGAGCCCACTGAGCCGCCCGTCTGCCATGAGCCCACTGAGCCGTCCGCCAGACAGGAGCCGCTAGAGCCGCCAGCCAGACAGGAGCCGCTAGAGCCGTCCGTCAGACAGGATCTGCCAGAGCCGCCAACCAGACAGGATCTGCCAGAGCCGCCAACCAGACAGGATCTGCCAGAGCCGCCAACCAGACAGGAGCAGCCAGATCAGTCAGCCAGCCATGAGCAGCCAGATCCGTCAGCTAGCCATGAGCAGCCAGATCCGTCAGCTAGCCATGAGCAGCCAGATCCGTCAGCTAGCCATGAGCAGCCAGATCCGTCAGCTAGCCATGAGCAGCCAGATCCGTCAGCTAGCCATGAGCAGCCAGATCCGTCAGCTAGCCATGAGCAGCCAGATCCGTCAGCTAGCCATGAGCAGCCAGATCCGTCAGCTAGCCATGAGCAGCCAGATCCGTCAGCTAGCCATGAGCAGCCAGATCCGTCAGCTAGCCATGAGCAGCCAGATCCGTCAGCCAGCCATGAGCAGCCAGATCCGTCAGCCAGCCATGAGCAGCCAGATCCGTCAGCCAGCCATGAGCAGCCAGATCCGTCAGCCAGCCATGAGCAGCCAGATCAGTTAGCCAGCCATGAGCAGCCAGATCCGTTAGCCAGCCATGAGCAGCCAGATCTGTCAGCCAGCCATGGGCCGTCCCTCAGTCCGGAGCTGCAGTCCCTCAGTCCGGAGCTGCAGTCCCTCAGTCCGGAGCTGCCATTCCTCAGTCCGGAGCTGCCCCTTACCCTGGAGCTGCCCCTTACCCTGGTGCTGCCCCTTACCCTGGTGCTGCCCCTTACCCTGGTGCTGCCCCTTACCCTGGTACTGCCCCTTATCCTGGTACTGCCCCTGACCCTGGTACTGCCCCTTACCCTGGTACTGGTCCTTAGTCCGGAGCTGTCCCTTAGTCCGGAACTCCCCCTTAATGCAATGGGGTTAATGTGGAGGGGGGTCGTTTGGAGGAAGCCTAGGAGGTGGTTAGGTACTGTGGTGACGTGGGGACTACGACCAGAGCCGGAGCCGCCACCGTGGAGGGGAGCCCACCCAGACCCTCCCCTAGACTGTGTATGGTGCGCCCGGAGTTCGCGCCTCAAGGGGGGGGTTATGTCACGCCCTGGCCTTATTATTCTTTGTTTTCTTTATTATTTTAGTTAGGTCAGGGTGTGACATGGGGAATGTTTATGTTTTGTTGGTTTTGGGTGTTTATTTGGTAAAGGGGTTATGGGGTGTAGTAGATGGTTTTGTGTTGAGTGTATATGTCTAGAGTTGTCTATGTTGGTTAGTTATCTAGGAGAGTCTATGGTTACCTGAATGAGTTCCCAATTAGAGACAGCTGATTTCGGTTGTCTCTGATTGGGAGCCTTATTTAGGGTAGCCATAGGCTCTCATTGATTGTGGGTAATTGTCTATGTAAGAACGTTTGTAGCCAGTGTGTGTAAGTGCACAACGTTTGTAGCTTCACGGTCGTTTTGTTATTTTGTTGTTTTGTTAAAGTGTTTTTGTGTCGTGTTCATCTTCGTGTTATAATAAAAGAAGATGGCTTATTTTCCAACTGCTGCATTTTGGTCCGTTAATCCGCCACACGATCGTGACAGAATTACCCACCATAGGACCAAGCGGCATGGAAGGCGGCAACAGGACCTACCCACAAAGGATTTCTGGACATGGGAGGAGATACTGGATGGTAAGGGGCCGTGGGATCAACCTGGAGAATATCGCCTCCCTCGTGAAGAGCTGGAGGCAGCGAAAGCCGAGAGGAGGCGATATGAGGAGGCAGCACGGAGACAAGGCTGGAAGCCCGTGAGTACAACCCAAAAATTTCTTGGGGGGGGCCTTAAAGGGAGTGTGGCGAAGTCAGGTAGGAAACCTGCGCCTACTCCCTGTACTTACCGTGGAGAGCGAGAGTACGGGCAGACACCGTGTTACGCAGTAGAGCGCACGGTGTCTCCTGTACGCGTGCATAGCCCGGTTCGGTACATTGCAGCTCCACGTATCGGCCGGGCTAGACTGAGCGTTGAGCCATATGTCATGAAGCCGGCCCAACGCATCTGGTCACCAGTGCGTCTCCTCGGGCCGGCGTACATGGCACCAGCCTTACGCATGGTGTCCCCGGTTCGCCTACATAGGCCGGTGCGGGTCATTCCACCTCCCCGCACTGGTCAGGCGACGGGGAGCATACAACCAGGTAAGGTTGGGCAGGCTCGGCGATCAAGGGAGCCAGTACGCCTGCACGGTCCGGTATTTCCGGCGCCACCTCCCCGCCCTAATCCAGTACCACCAGTGCCTCCTCCACGCACTAGCTATATGGTGCGTGTCTCCAGCCCTTTACCACCAGTGTCTAAACCACGCACCAAGCCTCCTGTGTGTCCCCAGAGTCCTGTGCGTCCTGTTGCTGCTCCCCGCACTAGCCCTGAGATGCGTGTCCCCAGCCCGGTGCCACCAGTCCCGGCACCACGCACCAGGCCTACAGTGCGCCTCAGCCGGCAGGAGTCTGCCGTCTGCACAGCAATGACTGAACTGCTCGTCTCCCCAGCGCCATCTGAGCCATCCGTCTCCCCAGCGCCATCTGAGCCATCCGTCTCCCCAGCGCCATCTGAGCCATCCGTCTGCAATGAGCCTGCAAAGCCGCCCGTCTGCCATGAGCCCACTGAGCCGCCCGTCTGCCATGAGCCCACTGAGCCGTCCGCCAGACAGGAGCCGCTAGAGCCGCCAGCCAGACAGGAGCCGCTAGAGCCGTCCGTCAGACAGGATCTGCCAGAGCCGCCAACCAGACAGGATCTGCCAGAGCCGCCAACCAGACAGGATCTGCCAGAGCCGCCAACCAGACAGGAGCAGCCAGATCAGTCAGCCAGCCATGAGCAGCCAGATCCGTCAGCTAGCCATGAGCAGCCAGATCCGTCAGCTAGCCATGAGCAGCCAGATCCGTCAGCTAGCCATGAGCAGCCAGATCCGTCAGCTAGCCATGAGCAGCCAGATCCGTCAGCTAGCCATGAGCAGCCAGATCCGTCAGCTAGCCATGAGCAGCCAGATCCGTCAGCTAGCCATGAGCAGCCAGATCCGTCAGCTAGCCATGAGCAGCCAGATCCGTCAGCTAGCCATGAGCAGCCAGATCCGTCAGCTAGCCATGAGCAGCCAGATCCGTCAGCCAGCCATGAGCAGCCAGATCCGTCAGCCAGCCATGAGCAGCCAGATCCGTCAGCCAGCCATGAGCAGCCAGATCCGTCAGCCAGCCATGAGCAGCCAGATCAGTTAGCCAGCCATGAGCAGCCAGATCCGTTAGCCAGCCATGAGCAGCCAGATCTGTCAGCCAGCCATGGGCCGTCCCTCAGTCCGGAGCTGCAGTCCCTCAGTCCGGAGCTGCAGTCCCTCAGTCCGGAGCTGCCATTCCTCAGTCCGGAGCTGCCCCTTACCCTGGAGCTGCCCCTTACCCTGGTGCTGCCCCTTACCCTGGTGCTGCCCCTTACCCTGGTGCTGCCCCTTACCCTGGTATTGCCCCTTATCCTGGTACTGCCCCTGACCCTGGTACTGCCCCTTACCCTGGTACTGGTCCTTAGTCCGGAGCTGTCCCTTAGTCCGGAACTCCCCCTTAATGCAATGGGGTTAATGTGGAGGGGGGTCGTTTGGAGGAAGCCTAGGAGGTGGTTAGGTACTGTGGTGACGTGGGGACTACGACCAGAGCCGGAGCCGCCACCGTGGAGGGGAGCCCACCCAGACCCTCCCCTAGACTGTGTATGGTGCGCCCGGAGTTCGCGCCTCAAGGGGGGGGTTATGTCACGCCCTGGCCTTATTATTCTTTGTTTTCTTTATTATTTTAGTTAGGTCAGGGTGTGACATGGGGAATGTTTATGTTTTGTTGGTTTTGGGTGTTTATTTGGTAAAGGGGTTATGGGGTGTAGTAGATGGTTTTGTGTTGAGTGTATATGTCTAGAGTTGTCTATGTTGGTTAGTTATCTAGGAGAGTCTATGGTTACCTGAATGAGTTCCCAATTAGAGACAGCTGATTTCGGTTGTCTCTGATTGGGAGCCTTATTTAGGGTAGCCATAGGCTCTCATTGATTGTGGGTAATTGTCTATGTAAGAACGTTTGTAGCCAGTGTGTGTAAGTGCACAACGTTTGTAGCTTCACGGTCGTTTTGTTATTTTGTTGTTTTGTTAAAGTGTTTTTGTGTCGTGTTCATCTTCGTGTTATAATAAAAGAAGATGGCTTATTTTCCAACTGCTGCATTTTGGTCCGTTAATCCGCCACACGATCGTGACAATTGTACGAGTCTGCTGTTAATTATAATGCAGAGGATTTTCCCAAGGTTGCTGTTGACGCATATCCCACGACGTTATTGGTTGTGAAATTTGTCTCCACTTTTGTGGATAGGGGTAATATGTCCTTGGTTCCAAATATTTGGGAATATGCCAGAGCTAAGGATTATGTTAAAAAGTTTAGGTATAGCCAATTGGAATTTGTGGTCTGTATATTTTATCATTTCATTGAGGATACCATCAACACCACAGGCCTTTTTGGGTTGGGGGGTTTGCATTTTGTCCTGTAGTTCAATCAATGTAATTGGAGAATCCAGTGGGTTCTGGTAGTCTCTAATAGTTGATTCTAAGATTTGTATTTGATCATGTATATGGTGTTGCTGTTTGTTCTATGTTGTAGGGCCTAGAATATTGGAGAAGTGGTTTATCCATACATACTCCGTATTGGATAGATGACTCTTCGTGCTGTTGTTTGTTTAGTGTTTTCCAATTTTCCCAGAAGTGTTTAGAGTCTATGGATTCTTGCATTGTTTTAGTTATTCACCATAGTGAAGGCTTAGGCTCAGTTTTCTGGATCTCTACGTTTTTGGTTGGACAGGTTTATCAATTTATTTCTTAGGTTTCTGCATTCTTCATTAAAACAATTGTCATTGTTGTTCATTTTCTCAGGTTTTCTGCTTGAAATTTTTAGATTTGATAGGGAAGCTGAGAGGTCAAATATACTGTTTAGGTTTTCTACTGCGAGGTTTACACCTTCACTATTACAGTGAAATGTTTGTCAGTGAAATGTTTGTCCAGAAGGTTGCCTAAAAAGGATTGGATTTGTTGTTGCCTAATTGTTCTTTGGTAGGTTTCCATACTTACTGTCCTTCCATCTATAACATTTCTTAATATTATTCAGTTCCTTTGGCTTTGATACCTCACAATTGAGTACTGCTCTTTTCAAGTAGTGTGAATTTGCTGTGATCTGATAGGGGTGTCAGTGGGCTGACTGTGAACACTCCGAGAGAATCTGGGTTGTGGTCAGTGATAAAGTAATCAAGTACAGCTACCAAGAGATGAGCTTTAGGTGTACCTACCGTAGGAGTCCCCTCGAAGCCTACCATAGACTATGTACATACCCAGTGTGAGACCGTTTTTGTGACCCGTTTTTGTTGGTTATAGTGTCGTAGTTGTGTCTAGGGGGGCATAAGGGGAGAGGGAATGCTGTTACCTCCAGGTAGGTGTTTGTACACCTGTGTGCTGAGGGTGTCGGGTTCTTGTCCAGTTCTGGCATTTAGGTCGCCACAGACTGGTCCATGTCCCTGGGCCTGGAAATGATTGATCTCCCCCTCTAGGATGGAGAAGCTGTCTTCATTAAAGTATGGGGATTCTAGTGGGGGGATATAGGTAGCACACAGGAGGATTTTTTAAAGTCCAGGTTCCTGCTCTTTAGGCCAAAGGCAGATGACCTCAGGCCTTAGATATTCCAGGATGAGACAGTGAAGGCTTTGTGTTCCATATAGTATCGTGTGTTAGTCGTGCGGTTTGGCTTCAGACCAGTAAGTGTGAGCAGAGCCTGCTGAGCATCTGGTACATGCCATTGGCTTGGGCTAGTATAAGAATGGGGGATGGGCCTGTTTGCCTGCTCACGGCCTGGGCGTATGTGTGATTCCCATGTTGAAACCCTCTTTGCGGGATTGGGGAGAATGGGGTGGGCAGGAGGGGCATAAGTATGATTTGAGGGGGGCTATATGGGGTGTGGGCATGGATGATTTGGGTGGGGTATTGATTGGTTGGGGTGAAGGTGTGGATGTGGCTGGTGGTGCTGTGGTCTGGATGTTTGGTCCTTTCGGCGTGGGTCCTCTATGTGTAGGGGATCCCGCAGATCCGGGAGAGTGTCTGGCTGATCTGGGCGGGGTGTCTGTTGATCTGTTGCTCCTGTGTGAGGTGTTGTTATGTCCTATAGGGTCCTGGCGAAGGTGGGCACTGCTGCCTTGTATATGTGGACCTGGTTGTAAAGGCTGTTCAAGTCCAGGGTGGAGTGGTGCGAAATAAACACTTGTTTACCTGCTGTATGGTAGCAGGGTGGAAATAAACACTTGTTTACCTGCTGTATGGTAGCAGGGTGGAAATAAACACTTGTTTACCTGCTGTATAGTAGCAGGGTGGAAATAAACACTTGTTTACCTGCTGTATAGTAGCAGGGTGGAAATAAACACTTGTTTACCTGCTGTATAGTAGCAGGGTGGAAATAAACACTTGTTTACCTGCTGTATGGTAGCAGGGTGGAAATAAACACTTGTTTACCTGCTGTATGGTAGCAGGGTGGAAATAAACACTTGTTTACCTGCTGTATGGTAGCAGGGTGGAAATAAACACTTGTTTACCTGCTGTATGGTAGCAGGGTGGAAATAAACACTTGTTTACCTGCTGTATGGTAGCAGGGTGGAAATAAACACTTGTGTGTGGGGGAAAGTAGAATAAGCTTTTGCTCTCTCTCTCTCTCTCTCTCTCTCTCTCTCTCTCTCTCTCTCTCTCTCTCTCTCTCTCTCTCTCTCTCTCTCTCTCTCTCTCTCTCTCTCTCTCTCTCTCTCTCTCTCTCTCTCTCTCTCTCTCTCTCTCTTCATCCTCCTCCTCCTTGCCCCCTGTGTCACTGACCATCACATACCTTACAGGTACATGACAGGCCAAATTAACCAAAGAGAAAGGGATGAAAAGAGAGTGAATGAACGCCAGGGCCTTTATAGCTGTGTGGGAGCCTTAATAAGAAAGAGAAAGTGAGAGAGACGAAAGAGAGAAAGAATGAGAGACAGAGTGAAAGGCTTGCAGTGCCCTAGCTGAGTGGGAGACGGTCTGCTCAAAAGCAAAGGTCAGCCAGAGCGTCTTTATATGAACTGAGTCAGTGGAAATTTCATTTCCAGAGAGAAAATCTGATCAGCGTTTGTTTAAAACTTAGCCAAAGTTCAGGGAGGAGGAGAGGAGAGGAGCAGGAATAGAGGAGAAGAACTCATAGAGATGGATTTGAATGAGACAATCTCATCAAACACACAGACCGGCACGAATGTAAACAAACACACACACACACACACACACTCAGGTCTGGGCACTGAGAACAATGAGAGATCACACAATAATCACCTTATCAATCATAGATGGCCATCACATTTGCCAAGTGAAAGGGTAGACCAATAGAAGGAGAGAACGAATGAAGATCTACATCTTTTCATTTCTCCTTCTATTGATATCATATATGATGTATTTAAGCAATAAGGCCTGAGGAGGTGTGGTATATGGCCAATATACCACGTCTAAGGGCTGTTCTTAAGCATTTATTTATTATTTATTTTTATTTTACCGTTATTTTACCAGGTAAGTTGACTGAGAACACGTTCTCATTTGCAGCAACGACCTGGGGAATAGTTACAGGGGAGAGGAGGGGGATGAATGAGCCAATTGTAAACTGGGGATTATTAGGTGACCATGATGGTTTGAGGGCCAGATTTGGAATTTAGCCAGGGCACCGGGGTTAACACCCCTACTCGTACGATAAGTGCCATGGGATCTTTAATGACCTCAGAGAGTCAGGACACCCGTTTTAACATCCCATCCGAAAGACGGCACCCTACACAGGGCAGTGTCCCCAATCACTGCCCTGGGGCATTGGGATATTTTTTAGACCAGAGGATAGAGTGCCTCCTACTGGCCCTCCAACACCACTTCCAGCAGCATCTGGTCTCCCATCCAGGGACTGACCAGGACCAACCCTGCTTAGCTTCAGAAGCAAGCCAGCAGTGGTATGCAGGGTGGTATGCTGTTGGCTAGCATGACGCAATGCGGAGTGCCTGGACACAGCCCTTAGTCGTGGTATATTGGCCATATATCACAAAACCCTGGGATGCCTTACGGCTATTATAAACTAGTTACCAACGTAATTAGAATAAAACAACATGTTTTGTCATACCCTTGCTATACGGTCTGATATACCACGGCTGTCAGCCAATCAGCATTCAGGGCTGAAAATGTATCTGTTACTTTGTCAGCGATTCGAGGGTGAGGTGAGTCAGAGTTGCTCACAATTAATCCTGCAGCAGTTTTACTCTATACACTTCTGAGTAGTACACATCCCCTTCAGCTGCGATACGCAAACATTGTGTAAGAAGCAGATGGAAAAATGAAAAGAAACATAAAGAGTGGTGCACAGAAAAGGAAGAAATGAAATTGGCTAGGAGAGAGATGGGGGAAAGAGAGACGGAGTCACAGTTCTATCATTCCTCAATAGTGTTAGTGTTATCAGACAAGACAGCAGCACTATTTCATCCTCATAGCTGGACCTTGTGTGTGTTCAACCTGTGTGTCTTTATGTGTATATGTGTGTGTGTGTGTGTGTGTGTGTTCTGCTTGTCCGTGTGTTTTCTGATTGTGTGTGTCTGTGAGTGTGTCCAGGTATGGTCCACTTGCACCCCCTGCGTGCAAAACAAAATGATCTTCTGAAGCTAAACTGGGTTTAGGGACCCCACTTTACACGTCCCAAACCACAGAAGAGCAGACTTATGTGTGTGTTTGAATAAGCGTGCATGAATTTGTGTGTGTGTGTTTGTGTTTATCGCCAGCCCACAAATCACAGAAGAGAAATCATCATCATCATTTGAGTAGAGTGTGCATCTTGTTGCATAAACATGTCATAAATGATGTGTGTGATCGTGGTGTATCTTTCAAGTAGAGCTCTGTTAATATTAATCCCAACCTTATATAAAATAATATTATATAGAGCTATTAATCCCAACCTTATATAAAATAATATTATATAGAGCTCTGTTAATATTAATCCCAACCTTGTATAAAATAATATTATATAGAGCTCTGTTAATATTAATCCCAACCTTGTATAAAATAATATTATATAGAGCTCTGTTAATATTAATCCCAACCTTGTCTAAACTAATATTATATAGAGCTGTTACGTCCATCGTTAAATTATTATTATTATTTTTTTTTACCGTTATTTTACCAGGTAAGTTGACTGAGAACACATTCTCATGTGCAGCAACGACCTGGGGAATAGTTACAGGGGAGAGGAGGGGGATGAATGAGCCAATTGTAAACTGGGGATTATTAGGTGACCATGATGGTTTGAGGGCCAGATTGGGAATTTGAAGACCAAGGTGCAGTGTGGTAGGCGTACATTTCCTTTAACTTAAATGTTCCACCAAAAACAATAAACAACTCAACGAACGTAAAGCTAGGAGTGCAAACACATGCAAAAAAAAAATACAATATCCCACCACTGAAGGTGGGAAAAAGGGCTGCCTAAGTATGATCCCCAATCAGAGACAACAATAGACAGCTGCCTCTGATTGGGAACCATACTTGGCCAAACAAAGAAATATAAACATAATGTCCCACCCTAGCCACACCCTGTCCTACCAAATAGAGAATTAACCTTTTCTCAATAGGGGGTGTAATTTGTAATAATTCCGTTCCCAAATTAAACGGCCTCGTACTCAATTCTTGCTCGTACAATATGCATATTATTATTACAATTGGATAGAAAACACTCTCTAGTTTCTAAAACCGTTTGAATTATTTCTCTGAGTGAAACAGAACTCATTCTGCAGCACATTTCCTGTCAGGAAATGGCCTCCCGGGTGGCGCAGTGGTCTAGGGCACTGCATCGCAGTGCTAGCTGCGCCACCAGAGTCTCTGGGTTCGCGCCCAGGCTGGGCTGGTTTCGTGCCCAGGCTCTGTCGCAGCCGGCCGCAACCGGGAGGTCCGTGGGGCGACGCACAATTGGCATAGCATCGTCCGGGTTAGGGAGGGTTTGGCCGGTAGGGATATCCTTTTCTCAGTATGTGTAATGAAATGTAAAAAAATGTAATAAAAATGTATGCACTCTACTGTAAGTCGCTCTGGCTAAGAGCGTCTGCTAAATGACTAAAATGTAAAATGTAAATGTAAAAATGTCAGAAAGTGAGATTTCTGAAATCGAGGTCCCTGTTCTGAGGTCAGTTTATAAGTCCCCATGTAAGCTATGGGGCTACATGCACTGCATACACCTTCCCCTAGGTGTCAGTAAGAATGAGAATTTGAATGGACTGGATTGCGCAATCTGGGACACTATAAAGGCTCATGGAACGGAAGTACCATTCTTTTCAACGGGGCGTCTGGCGCAATAGGGGGAGAGAACCTACCAGTCTCTACTAATATTAAGGAGAGAACCTACCAGTCTCTACTAATATTAAGGAGAGAACCTACCAGTCTCTTCTAATATTAAGGAGAGAACCTACCAGTCTCTACTAATATTAAGGAGAGAACCTACCAGTCTCTACTAATATTAAGGAGAGAACCTACCAGTCTCTTCTAATATTAAGGAGAGAACCTAACAGTCTCTACTAATATTAAGGAGAGAACCTACCAGTCTCTACTAATATTAAGGAGACAACCTACCAGTCTCTTCTAATATTAAGGAGAGAACCTAACAGTCTCTACTAATATTAAGGAGACAACCTACCAGTCTCTTCTAATATTAAGGAGAGAACCTAACAGTCTCTTCTAATATTAAGGAGAGAACCTACCAGTCTCTTCTAATATTAAGGAGAGAACCCACCAGTCTCTTCTAATATTAAGGAGAGAACCTACCAGTCTCTATGAATATTAAGGAGAGGACCTACCAGTCTCTTCTAATATTAAGGAGAGAACCTACCAGTCTCTTCTAATATTAAGGAGAGAACCTACCAGTCTCTATGAATATTAAGGAGAGAACCTACCAGTCTCTTCTAATATTAAGGAGAGAACCTACCAGTCTCTTCTAATATTAAGGAGAGAACCTACCAGTCTCTACTAATATTAAGGAGAGAACCTACCAGTCTCTACTAATATTAAGGAGAGAACCTACCAGTCTCTTCTAATATTAAGGAGAGAACCTACCAGTCTCTACTAATATTAAGGAGAGAACCTACCAGTCTCTTCTAATATTAAGGAGAGAACCTACCAGTCTCTTCTAATATTAAGGAGAGAACCTACCAGTCTCTTCTAATATTAAGGAGAGAACCTACCAGTCTCTTCTAATATTAAGGAGAGAACCTACCAGTCTCTTCTAATATTAAGGAGAGAACCTACCAGTCTCTATGAATATTAAGGAGAGAACCTACCAGTCTCTATGAATATTAAGGAGAGAACCTACCAGTCTCTTCTAATATTAAGGAGAGAACCCACCAGTCTCTTCTAATATTAAGGAGAGAACCTACCAGTCTCTATGAATATTAAGGAGAGAACCTACCAGTCTCTACTAATATTAAGGAGAGAACCTACCAGTCTCTTCTAATATTAAGGAGAGAACCTACCAGTCTCTACTAATATTAAGGAGAGAACCTACCAGTCTCTATGAATATTAAGGAGAGAACCCACCAGTCTCTTCTAATATTAAGGAGAGAACCTACCAGTCTCTATGAATATTAAGGAGAGAACCTACCAGTCTCTATGAATATTAAGGAGAGAACCTACCAGTCTCTTCTAATATTAAGGAGAGAACCTACCAGTCTCTACTAATATTAAGGAGAGAACCTACCAGTCTCTATGAATATTAAGGAGAGAACCTACCAGTCTCTTCTAATATTAAGGAGAGAACCCACCAGTCTCTACTAATATTAAGGAGAGAACCTACCAGTCTCTTCTAATATTAAGGAGAGAACCTACCAGTCTCTTCTAATATTAAGGAGAGAACCTACCAGTCTCTTCTAATATTAAGGAGAGAACCTACCAGTCTCTTCTAATATTAAGGAGAGAACCTACCAGTCTCTACTAATATTAAGGAGAGAACCTACCAGTCTCTTCTAATATTAAGGAGAGAACCTACCAGTCTCTTCTAATATTAAGGAGAGAACCTACCAGTCTCTTCTAATATTAAGGAGAGAACCTACCAGTCTCTTCTAATATTAAGGAGAGAACCTACCAGTCTCTTCTAATATTAAGGAGAGAACCTACCAGTCTCTTCTAATATTAAGGAGAGGACCTACCAGTCTCTATGAATATTAAGGAGACAACCTACCAGTCTCTACTAATATTAAGGAGAGAACCTACCAGTCTCTTCTAATATTAAGGAGAGAACCTACCAGTCTCTACTAATATTAAGGAGAGAACCTACCAGTCTCTTCTAATATTAAGGAGAGAACCTACCAGTCTCTTCTAATATTAAGGAGAGAACCTACCAGTCTCTTCTAATATTAAGGAGAGAACCTACCAGTCTCTACTAATATTAAGGAGAGAACCTACCAGTCTCTATGAATATTAAGGAGAGAACCTACCAGTCTCTACTAATATTAAGGAGAGAACCTACCAGTCTCTACTAATATTAAGGAGAGAACCTACCAGTCTCTACTAATATTAAGGAGAGAACCTACCAGTCTCTATGAATATTAAGGAGAGAACCTACCAGTCTCTACTAATATTAAGGAGAGAACCTACCAGTCTCTACTAATATTAAGGAGAGAACCTACCAGTCTCTTCTAATATTAAGGAGAGAACCTACCAGTCTCTACTAATATTAAGGAGAGGACCTACCAGTCTCTACTAATATTAAGGAGAGAACCTACCAGTCTCTTCTAATATTAAGGAGAGGACCTACCAGTCTCTACTAATATTAAGGAGAGAACCTACCAGTCTCTTCTAATATTAAGGAGAGAACCTACCAGTCTCTATGAATATTAAGGAGAGAACCTACCAGTCTCTACTAATATTAAGGAGAGAACCTACCAGTCTCTACTAATATTAAGGAGAGAACCTACCAGTCTCTTCTAATATTAAGGAGAGAACCTACCAGTCTCTTCTAATATTAAGGAGAGAACCTACCAGTCTCTATGAATATTAAGGAGAGAACCTACCAGTCTCTTCTAATATTAAGGAGAGAACCTACCAGTCTCTTCTAATATTAAGGAGAGAACCTACCAGTCTCTTCTAATATTAAGGAGAGAACCTACCAGTCTCTTCTAATATTAAGGAGAGAACCTACCAGTCTCTTCTAATATTAAGGAGAGAACCTACCAGTCTCTACTAATATTAAGGAGAGAACCTACCAGTCTCTATGAATATTAAGGAGAGAACCTACCAGTCTCTTCTAATATTAAGGAGAGAACCTACCAGTCTCTTCTAATATTAAGGAGAGAACCTACCAGTCTCTTCTAATATTAAGGAGAGAACCTACCAGTCTCTACTAATATTAAGGAGAGAACCTACCAGTCTCTACTAATATTAAGGAGAGAACCTACCAGTCTCTACTAATATTAAGGAGAGAACCTACCAGTCTCTTCTAATATTAAGGAGAGAACCTACCAGTCTCTACTAATATTAAGGAGAGAACCTACCAGTCTCTTCTAATATTAAGGAGAGAACCTACCAGTCTCTTCTAATATTAAGGAGAGAACCTACCAGTCTCTTCTAATATTAAGGAGAGAACCTACCAGTCTCTTCTAATATTAAGGAGAGAACCTACCAGTCTCTTCTAATATTAAGGAGACAACCTACCAGTCTCTACTAATATTAAGGAGAGAACCTACCAGTCTCTATGAATATTAAGGAGAGAACCTACCAGTCTCTTCTAATATTAAGGAGAGGACCTACCAGTCTCTTCTAATATTAAGGAGAGAACCTACCAGTCTCTATGAATATTAAGGAGAGAACCTACCAGTCTCTTCTAATATTAAGGAGAGGACCTACCAGTCTCTTCTAATATTAAGGAGACAACCTACCAGTCTCTACTAATATTAAGGAGAGAACCTACCAGTCTCTTCTAATATTAAGGAGAGGACCTACCAGTCTCTTCTAATATTAAGGAGAGAACCTACCAGTCTCTACTAATATTAAGGAGAGAACCCACCAGTCTCTTCTAATATTAAGGAGAGGACCTACCAGTCTCTTCTAATATTAAGGAGAGAACCTACCAGTCTCTTCTAATATTAAGGAGAGAACCTACCAGTCTCTACTAATATTAAGGAGAGAACCTACCAGTCTCTTCTAATATTAAGGAGAGAACCTACCAGTCTCTTCTAATATTAAGGAGAGAACCTACCAGTCTCTTCTAATATTAAGGAGAGAACCTACCAGTCTCTTCTAATATTAAGGAGAGAACCTACCAGTCTCTATGAATATTAAGGAGAGAACCTACCAGTCTCTTCTAATATTAAGGAGAGAACCTACCAGTCTCTACTAATATTAAGGAGAGAACCTACCAGTCTCTTCTAATATTAAGGAGAGAACCTACCAGTCTCTTCTAATATTAAGGAGAGAACCTACCAGTCTCTTCTAATATTAAGGAGAGAACCTACCAGTCTCTACTAATATTAAGGAGAGAACCTACCAGTCTCTATGAATATTAAGGAGAGAACCTACCAGTCTCTTCTAATATTAAGGAGAGAACCTACCAGTCTCTTCTAATATTAAGGAGAGAACCTACCAGTCTCTTCTAATATTAAGGAGAGAACCTACCAGTCTCTATGAATATTAAGGAGAGAACCTACCAGTCTCTATGAATATTAAGGAGAGAACCTACCAGTCTCTTCTAATATTAAGGAGAGAACCTACCAGTCTCTTCTAATATTAAGGAGAGAACCTACCAGTCTCTACTAATATTAAGGAGAGAACCCACCAGTCTCTTCTAATATTAAGGAGAGAACCTACCAGTCTCTATGAATATTAAGGAGAGAACCTACCAGTCTCTATGAATATTAAGGAGAGAACCTACCAGTCTCTTCTAATATTAAGGAGAGAACCTACCAGTCTCTTCTAATATTAAGGAGAGAACCTACCAGTCTCTATGAATATTAAGGAGAGAACCTACCAGTCTCTTCTAATATTAAGGAGAGAACCTACCAGTCTCTTCTAATATTAAGGAGAGAACCTACCAGTCTCTACTAATATTAAGGAGAGAACCTACCAGTCTCTACTAATATTAAGGAGAGAACCTACCAGTCTCTTCTAATATTAAGGAGAGAACCTACCAGTCTCTATGAATATTAAGGAGAGAACCTACCAGTCTCTATGAATATTAAGGAGAGAACCTACCAGTCTCTTCTAATATTAAGGAGAGAACCTACCAGTCTCTTCTAATATTAAGGAGAGGACCTACCAGTCTCTACTAATATTAAGGAGAGAACCTACCAGTCTCTTCTAATATTAAGGAGAGAACCTACCAGTCTCTTCTAATATTAAGGAGAGAACCTACCAGTCTCTACTAATATTAAGGAGAGAACCTACCAGTCTCTTCTAATATTAAGGAGAGAACCTACCAGTCTCTTCTAATATTAAGGAGAGAACCTACCAGTCTCTTCTAATATTAAGGAGAGAACCTACCAGTCTCTTCTAATATTAAGGAGAGAACCTACCAGTCTCTTCTAATATTAAGGAGAGAACCTACCAGTCTCTTCTAATATTAAGGAGAGAACCTACCAGTCTCTATGAATATTAAGGAGAGAACCTACCAGTCTCTTCTAATATTAAGGAGAGAACCTACCAGTCTCTTCTAATATTAAGGAGAGAACCTACCAGTCTCTTCTAATATTAAGGAGAGAACCTACCAGTCTCTTCTAATATTAAGGAGAGAACCTACCAGTCTCTATGAATATTAAGGAGAGAACCTACCAGTCTCTTCTAATATTAAGGAGACAACCTACCAGTCTCTTCTAATATTAAGGAGAGAACCTACCAGTCTCTACTAATATTAAGGAGAGAACCTACCAGTCTCTTCTAATATTAAGGAGAGAACCTACCAGTCTCTTCTAATATTAAGGAGAGAACCTACCAGTCTCTACTAATATTAAGGAGACAACCTACCAGTCTCTTCTAATATTAAGGAGAGGACCTACCAGTCTCTTCTAATATTAAGGAGAGAACCTACCAGTCTCTATGAATATTAAGGAGAGAACCTACCAGTCTCTTCTAATATTAAGGAGAGGACCTACCAGTCTCTTCTAATATTAAGGAGACAACCTACCAGTCTCTACTAATATTAAGGAGAGAACCTACCAGTCTCTTCTAATATTAAGGAGAGGACCTACCAGTCTCTTCTAATATTAAGGAGAGAACCTACCAGTCTCTACTAATATTAAGGAGAGAACCCACCAGTCTCTTCTAATATTAAGGAGAGGACCTACCAGTCTCTTCTAATATTAAGGAGAGAACCTACCAGTCTCTTCTAATATTAAGGAGAGAACCTACCAGTCTCTACTAATATTAAGGAGAGAACCTACCAGTCTCTTCTAATATTAAGGAGAGAACCTACCAGTCTCTTCTAATATTAAGGAGAGAACCTACCAGTCTCTTCTAATATTAAGGAGAGAACCTACCAGTCTCTTCTAATATTAAGGAGAGAACCTACCAGTCTCTATGAATATTAAGGAGAGAACCTACCAGTCTCTTCTAATATTAAGGAGAGAACCTACCAGTCTCTACTAATATTAAGGAGAGAACCTACCAGTCTCTTCTAATATTAAGGAGAGAACCTACCAGTCTCTTCTAATATTAAGGAGAGAACCTACCAGTCTCTTCTAATATTAAGGAGAGAACCTACCAGTCTCTACTAATATTAAGGAGAGAACCTACCAGTCTCTATGAATATTAAGGAGAGAACCTACCAGTCTCTTCTAATATTAAGGAGAGAACCTACCAGTCTCTTCTAATATTAAGGAGAGAACCTACCAGTCTCTTCTAATATTAAGGAGAGAACCTACCAGTCTCTATGAATATTAAGGAGAGAACCTACCAGTCTCTATGAATATTAAGGAGAGAACCTACCAGTCTCTTCTAATATTAAGGAGAGAACCTACCAGTCTCTTCTAATATTAAGGAGAGAACCTACCAGTCTCTACTAATATTAAGGAGAGAACCCACCAGTCTCTTCTAATATTAAGGAGAGAACCTACCAGTCTCTATGAATATTAAGGAGAGAACCTACCAGTCTCTATGAATATTAAGGAGAGAACCTACCAGTCTCTTCTAATATTAAGGAGAGAACCTACCAGTCTCTTCTAATATTAAGGAGAGAACCTACCAGTCTCTATGAATATTAAGGAGAGAACCTACCAGTCTCTTCTAATATTAAGGAGAGAACCTACCAGTCTCTTCTAATATTAAGGAGAGAACCTACCAGTCTCTACTAATATTAAGGAGAGAACCTACCAGTCTCTACTAATATTAAGGAGAGAACCTACCAGTCTCTTCTAATATTAAGGAGAGAACCTACCAGTCTCTATGAATATTAAGGAGAGAACCTACCAGTCTCTATGAATATTAAGGAGAGAACCTACCAGTCTCTTCTAATATTAAGGAGAGAACCTACCAGTCTCTTCTAATATTAAGGAGAGGACCTACCAGTCTCTACTAATATTAAGGAGAGAACCTACCAGTCTCTTCTAATATTAAGGAGAGAACCTACCAGTCTCTTCTAATATTAAGGAGAGAACCTACCAGTCTCTACTAATATTAAGGAGAGAACCTACCAGTCTCTTCTAATATTAAGGAGAGAACCTACCAGTCTCTTCTAATATTAAGGAGAGAACCTACCAGTCTCTTCTAATATTAAGGAGAGAACCTACCAGTCTCTTCTAATATTAAGGAGAGAACCTACCAGTCTCTTCTAATATTAAGGAGAGAACCTACCAGTCTCTTCTAATATTAAGGAGAGAACCTACCAGTCTCTATGAATATTAAGGAGAGAACCTACCAGTCTCTTCTAATATTAAGGAGAGAACCTACCAGTCTCTTCTAATATTAAGGAGAGAACCTACCAGTCTCTTCTAATATTAAGGAGAGAACCTACCAGTCTCTTCTAATATTAAGGAGAGAACCTACCAGTCTCTATGAATATTAAGGAGAGAACCTACCAGTCTCTTCTAATATTAAGGAGACAACCTACCAGTCTCTTCTAATATTAAGGAGAGAACCTACCAGTCTCTACTAATATTAAGGAGAGAACCTACCAGTCTCTTCTAATATTAAGGAGAGAACCTACCAGTCTCTTCTAATATTAAGGAGAGAACCTACCAGTCTCTACTAATATTAAGGAGACAACCTACCAGTCTCTTCTAATATTAAGGAGAGAACCTACCAGTCTCTTCTAATATTAAGGAGAGAACCTACCAGTCTCTATGAATATTAAGGAGAGAACCTACCAGTCTCTTCTAATATTAAGGAGAGAACCTACCAGTCTCTTCTAATATTAAGGAGACAACCTACCAGTCTCTTCTAATATTAAGGAGAGAACCTACCAGTCTCTTCTAATATTAAGGAGAGAACCTACCAGTCTCTACTAATATTAAGGAGAGAACCTACCAGTCTCTTCTAATATTAAGGAGAGAACCTACCAGTCTCTACTAATATTAAGGAGAGGACCTACCAGTCTCTTCTAATATTAAGGAGAGAACCTACCAGTCTCTACTAATATTAAGGAGAGAACCTACCAGTCTCTATGAATATTAAGGAGAGAACCTACCAGTCTCTTCTAATATTAAGGAGAGAACCTACCAGTCTCTTCTAATATTAAGGAGAGAACCTACCAGTCTCTTCTAATATTAAGGAGAGAACCTACCAGTCTCTTCTAATATTAAGGAGAGAACCTACCAGTCTCTTCTAATATTAAGGAGAGAACCTACCAGTCTCTACTAATATTAAGGAGAGAACCTACCAGTCTCTTCTAATATTAAGGAGAGAACCTACCAGTCTCTTCTAATATTAAGGAGAGAACCTACCAGTCTCTTCTAATATTAAGGAGAGAACCTACCAGTCTCTTCTAATATTAAGGAGAGAACCTACCAGTCTCTACTAATATTAAGGAGAGAACCTACCAGTCTCTATGAATATTAAGGAGAGAACCTACCAGTCTCTTCTAATATTAAGGAGAGAACCTACCAGTCTCTACTAATATTAAGGAGAGAACCTACCAGTCTCTTCTAATATTAAGGAGAGAACCCACCAGTCTCTTCTAATATTAAGGAGAGAACCTACCAGTCTCTACTAATATTAAGGAGAGAACCTACCAGTCTCTTCTAATATTAAGGAGAGAACCTACCAGTCTCTTCTAATATTAAGGAGAGAACCTACCAGTCTCTACTAATATTAAGGAGAGAACCTAACAGTCTCTTCTAATATTAAGGAGAGAACCTACCAGTCTCTTCTAATATTAAGGAGAGAACCTACCAGTCTCTACTAATATTAAGGAGAGAACCTACCAGTCTCTTCTAATATTAAGGAGAGAACCTACCAGTCTCTTCTAATATTAAGGAGAGAACCCACCAGTCTCTTCTAATATTAAGGAGAGAACCTACCAGTCTCTACTAATATTAAGGAGAGAACCTACCAGTCTCTTCTAATATTAAGGAGAGAACCTACCAGTCTCTTCTAATATTAAGGAGAGAACCTACCAGTCTCTTCTAATATTAAGGAGAGAACCTACCAGTCTCTTCTAATATTAAGGAGAGAACCTACCAGTCTCTACTAATATTAAGGAGAGAACCTACCAGTCTCTTCTAATATTAAGGAGAGAACCTACCAGTCTCTACTAATATTAAGGAGAGAACCTACCAGTCTCTTCTAATATTAAGGAGAGAACCTACCAGTCTCTTCTAATATTAAGGAGAGAACCTACCAGTCTCTACTAATATTAAGGAGAGAACCTACCAGTCTCTTCTAATATTAAGGAGAGAACCTACCAGTCTCTTCTAATATTAAGGAGAGAACCTACCAGTCTCTTCTAATATTAAGGAGAGAACCTAACAGTCTCTTCTAATATTAAGGAGAGAACCTACCAGTCTCTTCTAATATTAAGGAGACAACCTACCAGTCTCTTCTAATATTAAGGAGAGAACCTACCAGTCTCTATGAATATTAAGGAGAGAACCCACCAGTCTCTTCTAATATTAAGTCATATTTAATCTTTACCCCTACAGGAACTAAACAACAAACACAATCATACAATTTCACTACAAATCATTGATTTCAACTATCTCTCCAAGGCACCCACTGTGTCTGCAAAACACCCTCACAGCTACCAGCCAGTCACATCAACACAGGCTTATATTTCCAATGCCCTTTTCAGATTGAGACAATGCATTGGGACAACCGGGAAGCAAATTGCTTTAGCTGAATATTGAATCATACACACACGCTTACCTTAAAACTCAATATTAATTTTCTCTGGCCTCTCCTTGATCTTCAGAGAGTAAATATATGTCCGTTCTTTTTTCACATGAAACAATCTCCCTAACACAGAAACGGCAAGCGTCACAATAATCTATGTTAAAATGAGTATGAGGCTGGCTTTCTAGGTCACATCAGAATATTACCTTTAAAGATATTGATTTGTGTTGTGTGTGATCTACCTCACACTATTCTTTGTAATTGGCCCAAATTGAGAGGGGGAATATGGGATGTGTGTGTGTGTGTGTGTGTGTGTGTGTGTGTGTGTGTGTGTGTGTGTGTGTGTGTGTGTGTGTGTGTGTGTGTGTGTGTGTGTGTGTGTGTGTGTGTGTGTGTGTGTGTGTGTGTGTGTGTGTGTGTGTGTGTGTGTGTGTGTGTGTGTGGGTGTGTGTGTGGCCATATTTTAGTGCCTCTATAGATGAGAGGTAGCTATGATCAAAATGATGCGGGGCTGGGCCTTAAGGAAGATTTATATTGCAACCGGGGAGTGTGTATGCGTGTATGTGTGTGTGCCTGTGTGCTTGTGTGTGCGTGCGTGTGTGTGGGGGGGGGTGTGTGAGTACACCGACAGAGTAAATTAATTTTGCGATATTAAACTCTAACCCAGACTCTGTCTCACTACCCATAAACCTTTGCTTGTGTGCCCTTCACTGGAAAGGCCAGCGAAGACAAAGGATACAGACTCCCTGAGAAAAACCCAGACACTATTAGTGTGTGTGTGTGTGAGTGTGTGTGTGAGTGTGTGCGTGCATGTGCGTATGCTTGTGTGTGTGTGAGGCTGATGTGAGAGAGGGACGCGATAAGCTGGAGATAAGGAATGAAATGCCAGCCGTCCAACAACACCCAAGGACCCTGATCTTTAGGGCTATGAGTTTGTGTGTGTGTGTGTGTGCGTGTGTGTTTGTGTCTTTTTATGGTTGTGTGTTTGCAGTCCTCATCTACACTGCCTGTCATGGGATCTCTTCAGCCCCATTTATACCTGGTGTCTAACATGTGTCCTTTGTCCTAATCTTGTCCACATTTTGATTGTGCCCACAGTTTTAGATTGGTGTAGACGATTATTTAAAAGTCGCTAAGTGGTTTGATTGTGATCAGATCTTAAAAGTGTAAAAGGGACAAGATCAGGACAAGAGCGGGACGAAGGACGCATGTTAGAACCAGGTATAAACAGGGCTTTAAACAGGTCTTCTGTTGTGTGTCCTCGCCCTGTGTGTGTGTCCTCTGTCCTTTAGCCCTGGTGTCACTCTGGACCCTCCCCTCTCGTCCGGCGTGTTTGAAGTGACTATTAGTGAGAATCAAAGCCTCCATCCCTGGTCTCTGTAACCTTTTAGATTATTCACCAACGATCCTCATTCCTTTTGTGATCCCCTGGAATTTTTTTCATCAAAATCATCACGCCCTTTATGTGCAATCATTCCCTCTCTTTTGTCACTGCCTCCGCCGTCAATCACTTAAAAAATTCATAGACCCCATGGTTGGGCTCGGGGTGCGTTGAAGAGTTCCTTGGTCGATGACCTCCGGCCAGGTAGGGGGTTCATTATTGGACGCCCCTGGTCAGTCCAAACCCACATTGTGTTCTATAATTACGTTTTACTTCAGAAGTTCAAACTGCTCCTGTCCTTTTTGTCCTTTCTTCTCTTTGAGTCTCTTCTCTTTGAGTCTATATATATTTATATATAAATAAATGGTGGGACCAACAGCAATAATAATAGTAGTAGTGGACATGGGATTACCATTAACAACAACTACAACAACAATATTAATCAGAACAACAATACATTAAATCAATGGTAGTAGACCAGTGTCAATATGACTTGAGAAGACATATGACCTGGTATGAAAGACAAAACAAAACTAAGCTAAATGGGAAATATTATCAATATTACTTTGCATTTTTCACTGGCTGTCCCTCAGGTTGTGGCAGGAGGACACATAGTTGGCTGCCAAAACTGCACATTTTGGCTTTTCACCCAATAAATATTAGATTTTTTCTTCATCTTTTATAGTTTCAAATTCTTTGTATTGAGTTATAATTTTGGGAAAGAAATATGCTCTTAGGTCTGAGTATTTGTCACAGTGTAGTAGGAAATGCACCTCTGTCTCTACCTCTCCTCTGGAGCAGAGTGAGCACAGCCTGTCCTCTCTGGGCAGCCAGGTTTGTCTGTGACGACCGGTCTCTATAGCCAGACGGTGCTCACTGAGTCTGTACCTAGTCAGTGTTTTCCTCAGTTCTCTATCAGTCACAGTGGTCAGATAGTCTGCCACCATGTACTGTCTGTTTAGAGCCAAATAGCATTGAAGTTTACTTTGATTTTTTGTGGTGTCTTTCCAATAGGTTATATAATTTTTCTTTTTGTTTTGTGATGATTTGGTTGGGCCAGATTTTCTGAGGGCTGTCCCGAGGCTCTATGGGGTTGGTTTGGGTTGGTGAACTGAGCCTCAGAACCAGCTGGCTGAGGGGAGTCTTCTCTGGTTTCATCTCTTGACATTGTAGAGCTGTGTGATGGAATGTTTTAGGGTCACTTGTTTTTAAAATTTGATGGCTCTTTTTTCTATTCGAATGAGGAGGGGGTATTGGCCCAATTCTGCCCTACATGCGTTATTTGGAGTTTTTCTTTGTACTTGCAATACAGTCTTGCAAAACTCTGCATGCAATATTTCAGTTGGATGTTTGTCCCATTTAGTGAATTCATTATTAGAGAGTGGACCCCATACTTCACTGCCATATAGAGCAATTGGTTCTATAACTGATTGAAACATTTTGAGCCAGATTCTAATTGGAATTTCAATTTTGATGTTCCTTTTAATGGCATAGAATGCTCTTCTTGCTTTGTCTCTCAGCTCATTCACAGCCATGTGAAAGCTACCTGTGTTGCTCATATTTAGTCCTAGATATGTGTAGTTTTTGGTGTGTTCTAATAGAACTGTGTCCAAATAGAATTTATATTTGTCATCCTTATTTCCCAACCTTTTTTGGAATATCATTATATTTGTTTTTTTTTAGGTTAACGGTCAGAGCCCAGGTCTGACAGAACCTGTGAAGACGATCTAGGTGCTGCTGTAACCCCTCTTTAGTGGGAGACAGCAGCACCAGGTCATCTGCGTACAGCAGACACTTGATTTCAGTGTTGTGTAGGGTGATACCAGGTGCTGCCGATTCTTCTAATGTTTTTGCCAATTCATTAATGTAGATGTTAAATAATGTTGGACTTATTGGGCAGCCCTGTTTCACTCCCCGCCCCTGAGAGAAGAAGTCTGTTTGCTTGTTGCCAATTTTAACCGCACATTTGTTTTTAGTGTACATTGATTTAATAAAATCATATGTTTTCCCTCCAATACCACTTTCTATTAGTTTATAAAAAAGACCTTCGTGCCAAATTGAATCAAATGCTTTCTTGAAATCTACAAAACACGAGTAGATTTTGCCTTTGTTTTGGTTAATTAACTTGTTTATCAATTAGAGTGTGGAGGGTGTAAATGTGGTCTGTTGTACGATAATTCTTTAGAAATCCAATCTGGCTTCTGCTCAGGACGTTGTGTTCGTCAAGGAAATGATGTAGTCTGCTATTTATAATACTGCAGAGAATTTTCCCCAAGTTGCTGTTAACGCAAATTCCTCTGTAATTATTTCGGTCAAATTTGTCTCCATTTTTATAGATTGGTGTGATCAATCCCTGGTTCCAAATATCGGGGAAAATACCTGCAGTGAGCATAATGTTGAAGAGTTTGAGTATAGCCAATTTGAATTTGTGGTCTGTATATTTGATCATTTCATTTAAAATACCATCAGCACCACAGGCCTTTTTGGGTTGGAGATTGCATAGTTTTTCCAATAATTCTTCTTCTGTAATTGGGGCATCTACAGGATTCTGATAGTCTTTGACTGCTAATTCAAGGATTTGTAATTTTTCTTGTATATTCTTTTGTTCTGGGCTCTTTGTTATATTGCTGTAGAGGTTTGCAAAGTGATTTCTCCACATATCCCCATTTTGGATAGCCAAAATCTGTCTCTGTGTATCTATCTCTCTCTGTGTGTCTCTCTCTCTCTCTGTGTGTCTCTCTGTGTGTCTGTGTCTGTGTCTGTGTCTGTGTCTGTGTCTGTCTCTCTCTCTCTCTCTCTCTCTCTCTCTCTCTCTCTCTCTCTCTCTCTCTCGCTCTCTCTCTCGCTCTCTCTCTCGCTCTCTCTCTCGCTCTCTCTCTCGCTCTCTCTCTCTCGCTCTCTCTCTCTCGCTCTCTCTCTCTCGCTCTCTCTCTCTCGCTCTCTCTCTCTCGCTCTCTCTCTAACGCTCTCGCTCTCGCTCTCGCTCTCGCAGTCTCTCGCTCTCTCTCGCTCTCTCTCGCTCTCTCTCTCTCTCTCTCTCGCTCTCTCTCGCTCCCTCTCGCTCTCTCTCGCTCTCTCTCGCTCTCTCTCGCTCTCGCTCTCTCTCGCTCTCTCTCGCTCTCTCTCGCTCTCTGTCTCTGGTAATTTGAGTGTGTGTTTCGTGGTTCTCCTTAGGTGTCTGTGGACAAAAAGAGCCCAGAGGATCTGACAGACATTCAGACAGATGAAAGGACAAAGACAGAAGGCTAGCTGGCTCTACGGGCTGGCATTGTGGACACAACACAGGCACAGAGAGAGAGACAGGGAGAGAGAAGGGGAGAGAAAGAGAGAGAGAGTGATGGAAGGATACTGTAGGCGGCCCGCCAGGGAGAGCGGACAGATAACTAATCACACCATCAACCCTCTCCCTCTCTCTCTCTCTCTCTCTCTCTCTCTCTCTTCATCTCTTCCCCCTTTCGTCCTGAAGTGATTGAGGAGAGCACAGCGGGCTGAGCTTCTGAATGTCTCCAGATTAAAAACCCTCAAACAAATGAGGCCTAAAAATACTACCCCGGGGAGCATAGACAGAGAGCCAGGACACTGACAGGTCCTAAAGAAAGAGAGGGAGGGATGAGAGAGGATGAGAAAAAAGTTAGAGAAAGGCAGCGGGGGAAGGATATGCTTCTGCCCCCAAGCCATGAGACTGCTGAACAATTGATCAAATGGCCACCCGGACTTTTTAGATTGACCCTGTCCCCCCTTTGTTTTTACACTGCTGCTACTCGCTGTTTATTATCTATGCATAGTCACTTTACAAATGACCTGAATTAACCTGCACCCCCGCACATTGATATTGTATATAGCCTTGTTATGTCATTTTCTAGTGTTACATTTTGATTTTGTTCGATTCTTTTACTTTAGCTGATTTGGTAAATATTTTCTTCACTGTATTTCTTAAAACTGCATTGTTGGTTAACCTGTCTAGGATCAGCGTGGCGCTAGCGGCACTCCCCCCCCCCCCCCACTGAAAAACCAGTGCCGCGAAATTCAAAAAAAATATTTTTTTAAAATATTTAACTTTCACACATTAAAGTCCAATACAGCTAATGAAAGACACAGATCTTATGAATCCAGTCAACATTTCCGATTTTTAAAATGTTTTACAGGGAAGACACAATATGTAAAGATGTACATCTATTACCTAAAAAACACATTAGCATATTCCACCATCTTTTATTTGTCCACCAACACCAGTAGCCATCACCAATTCGGCTAAACTAAGATATTTATAGCCCCTAACCAACAAAAAAACTCATTAGATGACAGTCTGATAACATATTTATGGTATGGGATAGGTTTTGTTAGAAAAAAGTGCATATTTCAGGTATATGGCATAGTTTACAATTGCACCCACCATCACAAATGGACTAGAATAATTACAATGAGCAACGTGTTTACCTAACTACTAATCATCAAACATTTCGTAAAAATACACAGCATACACGAATCGAAAGACACAGATCCTGTGAATACAGACAATATTTCAGATTTTCTAAGTGTCTTACAGCGAAAACACAATAAATCGTTATATTAGCTTAGCACATAGCAATTAGCAGCCCAGCATTGATTCTAGCCAAAGTGAGCGATAAAAGTCAACATCGCCAAAAGATATTAATTTTTTCACTAACCTTCTCAGAATTCTTCCGATGACACTCCTGTAACATCACATTACAACATGCATATACAGTTTGATCGAAAATGTTTATATTTAGCCACCAAAATCATGGTTAGACAATGTGAAATGTAGACAAGCTGGTAAAGAAAACGTCCTTGCGCCACTTAGACAGTGATCTACTCTTATACATAAATACTCATAAACGTGACTAAAAAATATAGGGTGGACAGGGATTGATAGACAATTTAATTCTTAATACAATTGCGTTATTACATTTTTTAATTTATCCTTACTTTTCAATACAGTTTGCGCCAAGCGAAGCTACGTCAAAAAACATGGCGTCCTAAGCCACTAAAATGTTTCGACAGAAACACGATTTATCATAATAAAAATGTCCTACCTTGAGCTGTTCTTCCATCAGTATCTTGGGCAAAGGATCCTTTCTTGGGAGAAATCGTCTTTTGGTGGAAAGCTGTCCTCTTGCCATGTGGAAATGTCAACTACGTTCGGGATGAACTGAAAAGCGTGACCAACTTTTCACATCGTTGCAAAAATAAATGTCCCAAAATCGCACTAAACGGATATAAATTGCTATAAAACGCTTTAAATTAACTACTTTGTGATGTTTGTAACTCCTATAACGAGTGAAAAGATGACCGGAGAAATATAACAGGCTAAACTAACGCTTGGAACAGGAGAGGGTCGGTGTCTTCCACGCGCGTTACGCAGCAAGAAAAGACTTGCTAGCTAAAGGTTTTTTTCATTTGTAGGGCCTGTGAACGAGCAATCGAGCCCGTTGGAATCGTCATCACGTAAAGGCATCCAGGGGAAGACGTAAGAAGTGTCCGTATAGTCATAGCAACGACAGTGCCCGTTTAAATGACTTCAGAAAAGTGGCCAACGTTTCTCAAATCTGACTCCATGTCAGGGAAATTGCTGTAGAATGGGCTCTGTTCCACTTAGAGACAAAATTTCAACTCCTATAGAAACTATAGACTGTTTTCTATCCAATAATAATAATAATATGCATATTGTACGATCAAGGATTTTGTGGGAAGCCGTTTAAAAAATTAGCCACATTAGCATAAATAGTCTAAACAGCGCCCCCATCCCCAACAGGTTAAGGGCTTGTCAGTAAGCATTTCACGGTAAGGTCTACACCTGTTGTATTCAGCAGATGTGACAAATCACATTTGATTTGATGCTTAAAAAAAGAGTGAAAAAGAGAAAGAACTGGAGAGAGAGAGAGAGAGAGATTACTCTGCTATTCCCCACACCTGTTCTGTCTTTCTCTCCCATTAGAAAACCATCAGCCGGTGTTCTGTCTTTCTCTCCCATTAGAAAACCATCAGCCTGTGTTCTGTCTTTCTCTCCCATTAGAAAACTATCAGCCTGTGTTCTGTCTTCCTCTCCCATTAGAAAACCATCAGCCTGTGTTCTGTCTTTCTCTCCCATTAGAAAACCATCAGCCTGTGTTCTGTCTTTCTCTCCCATTAGAAAACCATCAGCCTGTGTTCTGTCTTCCTCACCCATTAGAAAACCATCAGCCTGTGTTCTGTCTTTCTCTCCCATTAGAAAACCATCAGCCTGTGTTCTGTCTTTCTCTCCCATTAGAAAACCATCAGCCTGTGCTCTGTCTTTCTCTCCCATTAGAAAACCATCAGCCTGTGTTCTGTCTTTCTCTCCCATTAGAAAACCATCAGCCTGTGTTCCGTCTTTCTCTCCCATTAGAAAAACATCAGCCTGTGTTCTGTCTTTCTCTCCCATTAGAAAACCATCAGCCTGTGTTCTGTCTTTCTCTCCCGTTAGAAAACCATCAGCCTGTGTTCCGTCTTTCTCTCCCATTAGAAAACCATCAGCCTGTGTTCTGTCTCTCTCTCCCATTAGAAAACCATCAGCCTGTGTTCTGTCTTTCTCTCCCATTAGAAAACCATCAGCCTGTGTTCCATCTTTCTCTCCCATTAGAAAACCATCAGCCTGTGTTCCGTCTTTCTCTCCCATTAGAAAACCATCAGCCTGTGTTCTGTCTTTCTCTCCCATTAGAAAACCATCAGCCTGTGTTCTGTCTTTCTCTCCCATTAGAAAACCATCAGCCTGTGTTCTGTCTCTCTCTCCCATTAGAAAACCATCAGCCTGTGTTATG
Source organism: Salvelinus fontinalis (assembly GCF_029448725.1). NCBI lineage: Eukaryota > Metazoa > Chordata > Actinopteri > Salmoniformes > Salmonidae > Salvelinus > Salvelinus fontinalis. The sequence goes on along the minus strand of NC_074671.1, from coordinate 11,025,079 downwards.
TCTTCCTCTCCCATTAGAAAACCATCAGCCTGTGTTCTGTCTTCCTCTCCCATTAGAAAACCATCAGCCTGTGTTCTGTCTCTCTCTCCCATTAGAAAACCATCAGTCTGTGTTCTGTCTTTCCAGATTACTTCCTCTTTCTCAACACAGAATCAGATGCAGAATATTCATCAAAAGATATTTCTCCACCAACCCCATGCTACCTTCAGACTCTCACGACACTCTGCCTTAAAAGCCGCCCTGTTGTTTAAGATTCCGCAGAGTGGTGGAAGTGATATACGAGCAGATATTAAGGAAAAGTTGAATTTTTATAGATGTCACCTGACCTCAGCACCAGCAACCTTCATTTTCCCATATGGCCCAGGTCTTGTTTTTAATGGAGTCCCTGTCCGCCATATATCAGCTCCTCTGTCCCTCCTCTTTCCTGATAAACCATACAAGGCCTGGCCTCGCAAACCACCTCCACTTATCGGGACACTTAGGATGCTTCACAAGCAGCAAATAGATGTATTAACGAGGAAAGGATTTTAATACAGTTATGGATGAACAAAAATAAGGTCATATATTTTAGGGGACTCTTCTCTAGGTTCATCTCTCTGTAGTTGAGGGCTTTGTGGTGGAATGTTTGGGCATCTCTTCCGTTTAGGTGCTTGTAAAATTTAGCAGCTCTTTTCTTTTGATTACTAATGGGTGTAGTCCTAATTCTGTTCTTAATTGTTTGGGGATTTGCATTGAAGTGAATGAAGGATGTTTTTGCAGAATTCTGCATGCAGAGTCTCAATTGGGTGTTTGTCCCATTTTGAGAAATCTTGGTTGCCGAGCGGACCCCAGACCTCACAACCATATAGGGCATTGGGTTCTATAACTGATTGACGTATTTTAATCCAGATCCTAATTGGGATGTTGAGTTTTTACCCTTGTGTGGTGTTCATGTTTTCGTTATTCACCCAATGTTCGGGGGTCTGATGGACCCACAACATTGTACGTTTAAAAAAAAAATAATAATACAGCCAAAACAAATACTTAACACTTAACTGAGCCCCAATTTACACGGATTAAGGCCAGCACACACCACATGAGGGACAGAGATTTACTGTGTGTTGCAAATGTATTTCTTGCACTTGATGCATGTGTACTGTGTCTTCCTGTCCTTCTTGGGTCCACACACATCACAGCGCTTCTTCTTGTTGCTACCGGCTGCAATCTAGAATGATGAAAACACTTAGTTCAGGGATTTTACTAACATCTCACTCACATATATAGTTACAGCAGGCCATGGTAGGAGAGTCAGACAAATCTCACTCACATATATAGTTACAGCAGGCCAAGGTAGGAGAGTCAGACACACACATGCAACTACATCACGCACACTTACTTCCGGTATTGGAGTTGTTGGTTCTGTGGGTCGGGCAGATGGGGCACCAGCATCCTCCTCCTGAATCCTCCTCACGATGGCTGCAGAAGCCGGGGTCCTTGGGATATGTTGCCTCCTCTGGATTTGAGGTCTTACCAATGCCTTTCCCAGCTCCTCAAGAAAGAGCCGTCTCCTCTGGAGCTTCCCTCTGTTCCAATCTGGGTTCAACGCCGTCCAGATGACAAACGCGTTGTACGCCGAGATGTCCAACATGTTGAAGAATATCACAAGTGGCCAGCGTAGGGTTCTTCTTTTGCAGCTGTATCCAGTCACCAGCTTGTCTAAATTGTCCACCCCTCCTTTTGTGGCATTGTAATCCATTATGATTTCTGTTTTTTGATGTTCCCCGGCCACAGATTCTCCCATCCCTATGCAGTGTACTCATGAGTACCACATTTCTGCCTTTCTTTGGCACGTAGGACACTAGGGACGTGTGGGCCGTGAACACAAACTTAGAGGAAATGATATACCTATTCTGTGTATTCAACACTGTTCCTACCATTGTCAGCTTCCTCTTGAGGAGCTCCTGTCCCAGCTTGTGTGAAGTAAAAAAGTTATAGCATGTGATGTTGTGGGCACGGAGTCCCTGTGTCACATCCAGGACAACCTGCATCTTCTTCTCAGGGGCTCCTCCATCTGGCTTCCCCGTATACACTTGCAAGTTCCAGGCATATGATGAAGCAGCATCACAGGCAGCCCAGATCTTGATTCCATATTTTGCTGGTTTAGACAGTATGTACTGCCTGAAGGGGCAGCGGCCCCTAAATGGCATAAGCTGCTCATCAACAGTAACGTTGGGCCCAGGGTTGTAAAACAGGGGAAGGCAGTCCACCCTCTTGTCCCACACTGACCTGATTGCAGCTAGCTTGTCTCTCTGCCGCGAAGCTGGTCTGGTGTCTCGGTAATCGAAGTGGATAATCCTGGAAATAATGTGGAAGTTTTCAAGAGACATTGTTGCACGGAAAAGTTCTGCCATTTTCTGCATCCCATTCTTTGGATTCCCCATTGGATCTGAAAACACCATCAAGGATATGAATCCCAAAATATGCATGCAACTTAGTTTGGTCAGTTTCCTTCCACATCTCTCCAAAAACATGCCTTCCATCCAAATGAATGCAGTCCAGAATAATTTTCTGGATGGTGTCTGGGATTAACAGTTCAAAAAAATACTTTATGTCCTGCAAATGAGTTACCGCCATCCGCGTCAGCCCTGGTTGCATCCTTATCACATTGGCAGCCATGCAGGGTGGCTCATTCCTTAGGCAAGAAGACCATTCAATTTCACATTTTTTGACATGCATATTTTTCATCCTGCAGACTGCTGATGAGCTGGTTGCTGACGAGCTGGTCCTGGGGCTGGCTGCTGATGGGCTGGTCCTGGGGCTGGCTGCTGATGGGCTGGTCCTGGGGCTGGCTGTTGATGGGCTGGTCCTAGGCTGGCTGAGGGTCAATCTCATTCTCTTCTTCCAACTCACTGTCAGACTCTGAATTGACAGAGACATGATCCTCATATTCGGAGAATTCTTTATCTTCCAAAGTGTAGGACGTTCCTTCCACACCAGCTTCTCTCTCTGTAAAACGTATTTCTAAGGCCCTCTGAGCAGAGATGATTTCTGCCATACTGACTGATTGTGGTAAGGAGCCACACATGCAAAGCTATTTATTTGTTGTGTGTGGGAAAATACTGAATGTTTTACAATGTATCGAAATAATGTATTATAATAATATTGTGCAGGTTCCCGCAAGACATTGTGTAGTTTCACACACTACAAAGTATAAAGAGTGTGAGAAAAGCAGGAGACAGGCAGACAGGCAGTTAGACAGACAGGTTCGTGGTGCTATGTTGAAACAGCAGGCCCAGGGAGGAGGAAGACAGAGTGAAGGCACACGGCAAACCTTTTGTTTAATTTTTTATGTAATACAAATGTGTAGGGGGATGCACAGAGGTCAATCAATGACAATGTGTTCTTTTACATGTTCGTCACAGAAAATGAGCGAATGCCAATGAGATTCAGGTTGAAAAAATTATTCATTGTATAATTTTTCTTTTAGTAAACATTGAAAATGGGTCCCAGAGACCTTTACACCACATAAGGGTTATGTTCCTTTTGATGGCTTAAATATCCCTTCTTGCCTTGTCTTTTAGATCGTTCACAGCCTTGTGGAAGTTACCTGTGGTGTTGTTTTTTAAGCCGTTGTAGGTATCATTATTTTTGTACTCTAGGGCAAAGGTGTCTAGAATTTGTATTTGTTGTCAGGCAACTGGACATTCTTTGAATCACCATAATTTTTGTCTTTATCATCAAGGCCCAAGACTGACAGAATCTATGTAGAAGATATAGGTGTTGCTATAGGCCCTCCTTAGTTCGGGACGGAAACACCATACGGAAACCCCATATCATTTGCGAACAGTAAACAATTGACAGACTGTTCTAGTAGTTCGCCAATTCATTGATATACACATTGAAGAGGGTGGGGTTCCAGCTGCATCCCTGTCTCACGCCAAGAAATCTGTGTGTCTGCCAATTTAAACTGCAGACAATGTTTGTGTACATTAATATTAAACACGGAACAAAAAAATAAACACAACATGGAAATTGTGGGTCCTATGATTCATGAGCTGAAATGAAATATTCCATACGCACAAAATCCTTATTCCTAAAAAAAAAGTTCACACATTTGTTTAAATCCCTGTTAGTGAGCATTTCTCCTTTGCCATGATAATCCATCCACCTGACAGGTGTGGCATATCAAGGAGCTGATTAAACAGCATCATTATTGCACAGGTGCCCCTTGTGTTGAGGACAATAAAAGGCCACTCTAAAATGTGCAGTACTATCACACAACACAATGCCACAGATGTCTCAAGTTTTGAGTGAGTGTGCAATTGGTATGCTGACTGCAGGAATGTCCACCAGAGCTGTTAACAGAGAATTGAATGTTATTTTCTCTATCATAAGCCCCCTCCAACATTGTTTTAGTACATCCAAGCAGCCTCACAACCACAGACCACATGTATGGCATTGTGTGGGCAAGCAGTTTGCTGATGTAAACCTTGTGAACCGAGTGTTCCATGGTGGCGGTGAGGTTATGGTATGGACAGGCATAATCTACGGACAACGAACACAATTGCATTTTATTGATGGCAATTTGAATGCACAGAGATACCGTGACGAGATCCTATGTCACATCATGAAGCCATTTTTTTAAGGTACTGTGTCTGTGACAAACAGATGCATATCTGTATTCCCAGTTATGTTTAATCTAGATTAGGGCCCAATGCATTTATTTAAATTGACTGATTTCCTTATATGAACTGTAACTCAGTAAATTTGAAATGGTTAAATGTTGAGATTCATATTTTTGATCAGTATTATATTGTAAGATTTTCACCAAAAATATATGCAGTTGACAATGAGAGGACATTTCTTTTTTTGCTGAGTTCATGTGTTTGCTCTTGGTTCTTTGTTATATGTCCGAAAAGGCCATATTGGACAGATAACTGTTTGTGTTGTTGTCTGTTTAGTGTTTTCCAATTTTCCCAGAAGTGATTTGATACTATGGATTCTTCAATTACATTGATCTGATTTCTGACATGCTGTTCCTTCTTTTTTCTTAATGTATTATTTTAGTGATTCAACATAGTGAAGGCATGAGCTAAAGTGTGCTGGTTGGATAGGTTTCACAATTTCATTCTTAGGTTTTTGCATTCTTCATCAAACCATTTCACATTTTTGTTCGTTTTCTTAGGTTTTAAATGTGATATATTACCTGATAAGTTTATACCTTAACTATTGCAGGGAAAAATGTTGTCATCTCACTCTCACTCTCACTGTCTCTGTCTCTGTCTCTGTCTCTGTCTCTGTCTCTGTCTCTGTCTCTGTCTCCCCTCAGGAGACTGAAAAGATTAGGCATGGGTCCTTAGATCCTCAAAAGGTTCTACAGCTGCACCATCGAGAGCATCTTGACGGGTTGCATCACTGCCTGGTATGGCAACAGCTCGGCCTCCGACCGCAAGCCACTACAGAGGGTAGTGCGTACGGCCCAGTACATCACTGGGGCCAAGCTTCCTGCCATTCAGGACCTCTATAGCAGGCAGTGACAGAGGAAGGCCCTAAAATGTTTTAAAGACTCCAGCCACCCTTGTGGCTGTTCTCCCTGCTATCGCACGGCAAGAGGTACCGGAGAGCCAAGTCTAGGTCCAATCGGCTCCTAAACAGCTTCTACCCTCAAGCCATAAGACTCCTGAACATCTAATCAAATGGCTACCCAGAATATTTGCATTGCCCCCCCCCCTCCCCCTTCTCTACGCTGATGCTACTCTCTGTTATTATCTATGCAAGGTCACTTTAATAACTCTACCTACATGTACATATTACCTCAATTACCTCGACTAACCAGTGCCCCCGTAGATTGACTCTGTACCAGTACCCCCTGTATATATAACACTATTGTTATTTTACTGCTGCTCTTTAATTATTTGTTACTTTTTTTTCTAACTTTTTGGGGGTATTTTCTTAAAACTGCATTGTTGGTTAAGGGCTTTAAAGTAAGCAGTTCACTGTAAGGTCTACGCCTGTTGTATTCAGCATTTCACTGTAAGGTCTACACCTGTTGTATTCAGCATTTCACTGTAAGGTGATACCTGTTGTATTCGGCGCATGTGACAAATAACATTTGACTTGATTTGATTGTGTCTGTCTCTCTCTCACTCTCTCTTCTCTCTTTTTCTCTTGCTCTCTCCCTCTCTCCCTCCTTCTCTTTCTCTCTCTGTCTATCTGTCTCTCTCTCTCTCCCTCTCTGTCTGTCTCGCTCTATGTGTGTGTCTGTCTGTCTTGATCTCTCTGTCTCTCTCTTTTAGTCTCTCTCTGTCTATGTCTGTCTGTATTTCTGTCAGTCTGTCTGTTTGAGTATCTGTCTGTCTCTAATATATATATATAGAACCTATGTATATACAGTATATATATTGCTGAATGAATTGCTTCCAATCAGCCACAAGAGCATTAGTGAGGTCGGGCACTGATGTGGGGCGATTAGGCCTGGCTCGAAGTCGGCGTTCCAATTCATCCCAAAGGTGTTCGATGGGGTTGAGGTCAGGGCTTTGTGCAAGCAGGTCAAGTTCTTCCTCACCATTCTCAACAAAACATTTCTGTATGGACCTCATTTTGTGCATGGGGGCATTGTCATTCTTAAACAGGAAACTGTTGCCACGAAGTTGGAAGCACATAATCATCTAAAATGTTAATGTTTGCTGTGGGGTAAAGCTTTCCCTTCACCGGAACTAAGGTGTCTAGCCCAAAAGATGAAAAACAGCCCCGGACCATTATTCCTCCTCCACCAACCTTTACAGTTGGCACTATGCATTGAGGCAGGTAGTGTTCTTCTGGCATCAGTCAAACCCAGATGCGTCTGTTGGACTGCCAGATGGTGAAGCGTGATTCATCACTCCAGAGAACACGTTTCCACTGCCACAGAGTCAAATGGCTGTGAGCTTTACACCACTGCACCCGACGCTTGGCATTGCGCATTGTGATCTTAGGCTTCTATTTTGGCTGCTCGGCCATGGAAACCCATTTCATGAAGCTCCCGACGAACAGTTCTTATGCTGACGTTGCCTCCAGTGGCAGTTTGGAACTCGGTAGAACTCGGAGAACATACGATTTGTACGTGCTACGTCCTTCAGCTTTTGGCAGTCCCGTTCTGTGGGCTTGTGTGGCCTATCACTTTGCGGCTGAGCCATTGTTGCTCCTAGACGTTTACACTTCACAATAACAGCACTTACAGTTGACCGTGGCAGCTCTAGCAGGGTCACGTTGAAAGTCAATGAGCTCTTCAGTAAGACCAATCTATCGCCAATGTTTGTCTATGGAGATTGCATGGCTGTGTGCTTGATTGTATACACCTGTCAGCAACGGGTGTGGCTGAAATAGCCGAATCCACTCATATGAAGGGTTATCCACATACGGCTGTATAAATAGTGTATACATCTCCCCTTCGCTCTCCTCCGCTGCAGTACTGTCTAAAGTTTGGGAGAGAGGATTTTGAGGACACAATGACCCCGAAGAACAGAACTTAACAGAGCAGAGCTCCTTTACCTGTTTCTCTGTGTTTCCTTAGGTTTAGTAAAGACACATACAGGGCATTCGTAAAGCATTCAGACCCCTTGACCTTTTCCACATTTTGTTACGTTACAGCCTTATTTTATTCTAAAATTGGTTAAATATATTTTTTCTACACACCGTACCCCATAATGACAAAGCAAAAACAGGTTTTAAGAATGTTTTGCAAATTTATAAAAACATTTTGAAATATCACATTTACATAAGTAGTCAGACCCTTTACTCAGTACTTTGTTGAAGCACCTTTTTGGGTATGACATTACATGCTTGTTACACCTGTATTTGGGGAGTTTCTCCCATTCTTCTCTGCAGATCCTCTCAAGCTCTGTCAGGTTGGATGGGGAGCGTCGTGGCACAGTTATTTTCAGGTCTCTCCAGAGATGTTTGACCGGGTTCAAGTCCGGACTCTGGATGGACACATCCACCATCTGTTGTCTGAAATTAACTGAAATGTCATCTCTAAATGTTATTGTGTCTGTTTGATTTTACGCTGATTACGACCCATTATTCTTCCTGGCTCTGGGGCTACTTGTAACGGTTTTCCTCCTCCTCTTCATCCGAAGAGGAGGAGTAGTGATCAGACCAAAATGCAGCGGGTTTTGAAAACATAATGAATTTATTAACTGCCGAAAACGAACACGAAAACAAACACTTGGAATGACTACAAAATAACAAAACGAACGTAGACTGACCTAAAACATGAGAACTTACATATAACACGAAGAACGCAGGAACAGGTACAGACTATAACAAACGACAGAACAAACGCTACAGTCCCGTGTGGTACGAACGAACATACAGACACAGGAGACAACCACCCACAAACAAACAGTGTGAACACCCTACCTTTATATGGTTCCCAATCAGGGGAAACGTCAAACACCTGTCTCTGATTGAGAACCATATAAGGCTAATACCAATGACCTAAACATAGAAACACAAAACCTAGAATGCCCACCCCAACTCACGCCCTGACCAACTAAACACATACAAAAATAACAGACAACAGGTCAGGAACGTGACACTACTTGACGCTTCGCTCTTCCAGCCGTGTAAAACTTTGACTGTACATGTGGAGATAATTCTGACTTCACATCATTAACAAAGTAAAAAATCCACTTCTGGTCTGGGAAAATGATGACAGTCAGGGAGAAAGGAGTGTACGCACATACGGACAGGCAAATGCACACACACACTGACGGGGGTCAGTAGCCAGACACACACACACACACACTGACGGGGGTCAGTAGCCAGACACACACACACACACACACACACACACACACACACACACACACACACACACACACACACTGACGGGGGTCAGTAGATAAACACACACACACACACACACACACACACACACACACACACACACACACACACACACACACACACACACACACACACACACCACAATAACGCAACAACAGGTTAGAGAGTAGGGATGAAATGTCAGTAGCCAGACACACACACACACACACACACACACACACACACACACACTGACGGGGGTCAGTAGCCAGACACACACACACACACACACACACACACACACACACACACACACACACACACACACACACACACACACACACACACACACACACACACAGACGGGGGTCAGTAGCCAGACACACACACACACACACACACACACACACACACACACACACACACACACACACACACACACACACACACACACTGACGGGGGTCAGTAGCCAGACACGCACACACACACACACACACACACACACACACACACACACACACACACACACACACACACACACACACACACACACACACACACACACACACACTGACAGTGGTCAGTAGCTAGACACACACACACACACACACACACACACACACACACACACACACACACTGACGGGGGTCAGTAGCCAGACAGACACACACACACACACACACTGACGGGGGTCAGTAGCCAGACACACATACACACACACACACACACACACACACACACACACACACACACACACACACACACACACACACACACACACACACACACACTGACGGGGGTCAGTAGCCAGACACACACACACACACGCTGACGAGGGTCAGTAGCCAGACACACTCACACACACACACACACACACACACACACACACACACACACACACACACACACACACACACACACACACACACACACACACACACACACACACACACACACACACACACACACACTGACGAGGGTCAGTAGCCAGACACAGGGATGAACATAGATTTAGACTCCATGGAAAAGCCAATTTACATTGTGTCATATACACCTGGGGAGGACTGGTTTGTTATCCATTAGTAAAGGTATGTACTATAACATTTTCTTTAAAACCACATACTTTTTTCTCCAGTCACTCAAAGTAGGCCTATGTGTGCTTTTATGTGATAGGCCAAGCAGTGTGTCTACAATGTAAAGTATTGTCATCTCCGAGTCTTTTTGTATGACATTTTGAACTAAGGGAAAGGGAAAATGGGGTGACCTAGTCAGTTGTACAACTGAATGCGTTCAACTGAAATGTGTCTTCCACATTTAACCCAACCCCTCTGCTACTGGTTTTCAGGAGAAATTTGCAGTAAATGACATGTGGAACTAAACCACTGGTTGTCAGGAGAAATGGCTAGTAAATGACTTGTGGAACTGAGCCACTGGTTGTCATGAGAAATGGCTAGTAAATGACTTGTGGAACTAAACCACTGGTTGTCAGGAGAAATGGCTAGTAAATGACATGTGGAACTGAGCCACTGGTTGTCAGGATAAATGGCTGGTAAATTACATGTGAAAGAGTTGTATTAATATCACTGCTAGTATCCTGTCATGTGACCTGCATGGACATCCATGTTTTCAGCCCTAAGCCTTTGATGGGGATTTTCATTTGGGCCATTCCTCAGCTAGGCAGACAGTGCAGGCTGTCTCTGTCACTTTTCCTGTCTGTCACACTTTCCATATCCTCAAACTATATTTGATGATGTTTAGAACAGTTTTAACACCACAAGACTCCATTGTTCCATTCGTAGGTCGATGTTCATATGGTGGTGACCCTGTCTACTGCAACTACTGACAAGTGAATGAAGCTTTTAGGCACAGCAGTCTGTACAGTCACCCTCGGAGCAAAAGGCTGTCAGAGGGTCGCTGAGGTGTCACAACATGTATCGTAATGGTACGTTGTGGGTCTGGTTTGACGCTGCAGGTAAGTGTTGCTTTAGTGGCCTGTCACAAAGGTGGACAAAAGCTGGGGGATAGAGGGGACCTGAGAGAGTGAGACAGAGAGAGAGCAACACTGCCCTGTCTCTCTCCCTCCCTCCCGTCAGATTATCAGGGTATTTCAGGGCATATGGTTTACCACACTGAGTTAGTTTCACACCTTACAACACTGGATCGACAACTCATCAGGGATGTGTACTGGTTTTAATCAGGTGACAGGTCACATATCAACTGACAAACAGATATGTTCCTATCTTTATTCCATTTTTGAATCAGAAGTGTGTTCAGAAGTTCTCTATTTAACGTGATGCTCCAGAGCTTTTGTATAACTTCAGCCAGCAGTTTTGAAAGCAGTGCTCACAAGTCAACAAGAAAATTGTGTACCATGTCATCCATTTTGTATGATATATTACCATACAGAGTTGGAGTTTGTAAGTGTTTAAGATCCAGGAAGGAATCTTTCACATGTCTAACCCGGCTGAGAGTATTATTGCATTAAAGAAAACACATTGTTCCTTGCCAAGGCATTCAACACTTGTGGTGAACCTAATACATGGTCATTACCAAGCAGTACTTCACAGTGAATAGAAAACAGCATGTCTTTCTACCACTTGTGTTAACTTGGCGGAATGAAGAGTTAATATGACACTGTTAATGAGTCTATTCAGTTCATACGGCCTCTGGATCTTTACCCTGTTCCCTCCTCTAAACTGCCAGACAATGTCAAGCTCCACTCTGATCAATGGATTAGCTGATGAGCTTCATTCAACACGATGTCGCAGACTTTGTTACAGAACATGACAGACAAATGCACTGAACATAAATACTAAACCTGCAATAGATACAGTCAATTCTGAAAGTATTCAGACCCCTTCACGTTTTCCACATTTTGTTACGTTACAGCCTTATTCTAAAATTGATTTATATTGTTTGTTCCCTCATCAATCCACAAACAATACCCCATAATGACAAAGCGAAAACAGGTTTTTAGAAATGTTTGCAAATGTATAAAAAAACAAACAGCAATACTTTATTTACATAAGTATCCAGACCCTTTGCTATGAGACTCGAAAATGAACTCAGGTGCAACCTGTTTCCATGGATCATCCTTGAGATGTTTCTACAACTTGATTGGAGTCCACCTGTGGTAAATTCAATTGATTGGACATGACTTGTAAAGGCACACACCTGTCTTTATGAGGTCCCACAGTTGACAGTGCATGTCAGAGCAAAAACTTGTCACATTGGCATGAAGGATCGGGAGATCTAAAGCCAAAGATGTGTTTGGGATGGACTCTACCTTTCTTATAAACTACAAAGAGTCACTCATTGGCCCCATTACTAAGGTCACCAACACATCTATTGGTCTCGGGGTGTTTCCAAGGGCATGGAAGTCGGCCATAATAACGGCCATCTTTAAATCAGGCAACCCTGCTGACGTGAGTAACTACAGGCCCATTAGTATACTACCTGTGGTGTCAAAGGTTGTTGAAAAGTGTGTAGCAGAACAACTGATTGCCCACCTCAACAATAGCCCCTTCACATTACATTCCATGCAGTTTGGCTTCAGAGCGAAACACTCCACAGAAACGGCCAACTGCTTTCTTCTGGAAAATGTGAAGTCCAAGATGGACAAAGGGGGCGTTGTTGGGGCTGTGTTTCTGGACCTAAGGAAGGCTTTTGATACTGTTAACCATGAGATTCTCATCACAAAATTGTCAAAGTTCAACTTTTCCCCCGATGCCTTGAGATGGATGAAATCATACCTTGAAGGCAGAACTCAGTGTGTCAGAGTGAGCAATGAGCTGTCGCCCACTCTTAGCTATGATGTGGGCGTGCCCCAAGGGTCAATACTGGGGCCCCTCCTGTTCATGCCTGTACATTAATGATCTGCCTTCTGTCTGTACTGGGTCTGAAGTTCAAATGTATGCAGATGATACAGTGATATATGTGCATGCAAAGAGCAAACAACAAGCTGCACAAGAACTCACTACTGTAATGGTCCAGGTTACAAAGTGGCTCAGTGACTCGTGTTTGCATCTCAATTTGAAAAAAACTGTTTGCATGTTCTTCACAAAGAGGGCAACAGATGCTACTGAGCCAGATGTCTATGTGTCAGGGGAGAAGCTCCAGGTGGTATCTGATTTTAAGTACCTTGGCATCATACTTGATTCCAACCTCTCTTTTAAAAAGCATGTGAAAAAGGTCATTCAAATAACCAAATTCAACCTAGCTAATTTCCGATTTATACGAAATTGTTTGACTACAGAGGTAGCAAAACTGTACTTCAAATCTATGATACTCCCCCACTTAACATACTGCTTGACTAGTTGGGCCCAAGCTTGCTGTACAACAGTAAGACCTATTCAGTCTGTCTACAAACAGGCTCTCAAAGTGCTTGATAGGAAGCCCAATAGCCATCATCACTGTCACATCCTCAGAAAGCATGAGCTCCTGAGTTGGGAAAATCTTGTGCAATACACTGATGCATGTCTTGTATTCAAGATCATAAATGGCTTGGCTCCCCCTCCACTCAGTATTTTTGTTAAACAGAAAACCCAAACATATGGCAGCAGATCCACAAGGTCTGCCATGAGAGGTGACTGTGTAGTTCCCCTAAGGAAAAGCACCTTTAGTAAATCCGCTTTTTCTGTGAGAGCTTCCCATGTCTGGAATACACTGCCATCAAACACACATAACTGCACCACATATCACACTTTCATAAAATGCTTGAAGACATGGCTAAAGGTCAATCAGATTTGTGAACATGGTCCCTAGCTGTGTGTTGCCGCTTTCCATGTCTGTTGTCTGTAACTTGTGAGGTGTGGAAACACTTTGTCGCTTTTATGAATTTTGTATTGCTGCTTTTTGTTCTATGTTGCTCTGTCTGTATGCTACGTCTTGCTTGTCCTATGTTGCTATGTCTTGTTCTATGTTTGTAACGGGCTTCCTCCTTCTCCTCATCCGAAGAGAAGTAGCAAGGATTTGACCAACGTGCAGCGGGTTGTGAATACATAATGATTTATTAGACAAACGATGAAACACGAAAACAAACACTTGGAAAGATTTACAAAATAACAAAACAACGTAGACTGACCTGAACGTAAGAACTACATGTAACACGAAGAACGCACGAACAGGGAAAAACAGACTACACAAAAACCGAACGAACAAACATACCGAAACAGTCCCGTGTGGCGCAACATACACAGACACGGAAGACAACCACCCACAACAAACATTGTGAAACAACCTACCTTAATATGACTCTCAATTAGAGGAAACGCCAAACACCTGCCTATAATTGAGAGCCATACCAGGCAACCCATTAACCCAACATAGAAAACACATAACATAGACTACCCACCCAAATTCACGCCCTGACCAATTAAACATATACCAAAACAACAGAAAACAGGTCAGGAACGTGACAATGTTGCTATTGTCTATATTGTAATTGTTTTTAATAACCTGCCCAGGGACTGCGGTTGAAAATTAGCCGGCTGGCTAAAACCGGCACTTTTACTGAAACGTTGATTAATGTGCACTGTCCCTGTAAAAATAAACTCAAACTCAACTCAACTCAACTCAGACAGGTGCAGGAATGAATAATTGGGGATTTTACTGTTCCCAAATTACGTGCCATTGTGGATTGCGCAGATGATTACGAGTCTCGTCCCGTGTGTTAATCATTGTGATTACGGGTCTCGTCCCGTGTGTTAATCATTGTGATTATGGGTCTCGTCCCGCGTGTTAATCATTGTGATTATGGGTCTCGTCCCGTGTGTTAATCATTGTGATTATGGGTCTCGTCCCGTGTGTTAATCATTGTGATTATGGGTCTCGTCCCGCGTGTTAATCATTGTGATTATGGGTCTCGTCCCGCGTGTTAATCATTGTGATTATGGGTCTCGTCCCGCGTGTTAATCATTGTGATTATGAGTCTCGTCCCGCGTGTTATTCATTGTGATTATGAGTCTCGTCCCGTGTGTTAATCATTGTGCGCGTGTGTTATTTATTCGAGGTACTCCTCGCTCTTTTGTTTTGGTTTCAATCCTGTGTTTGTATAGTGTTTGTTTGGTCTTCATCCCTGTGCCTTTACACGGCAACCCGTGGGTTCAATAAAAACCCTTATTACACATTCCTGCTCCTGTCTCCCGATCCTTCATGCCAACATGACAGAATAATCGAGCATTAAGGGAGACAGCGGGAATGGCCCATCCGACGACGCTGTGATCGATCCGTCCGGCGCTGCTGCAACTTCAGCAGATGCAACGGGTCCGTCCGACGATGCGACTACAGCAGCTGCAATGGGCCCATCTGATTCCGCCACAACCGATCGGTCCGACACCACTGCTACTGGTCCATCCGACGCCGCCACAACTTCAGGCAGCGGCATCTGGCCCGTCCGACGACGACACAACTTCGGCAGCTGCATTGGGTCCTGATTGACCCACAATACATTCCTGTGATCACCCTCGAGGCCGGTGTCGTTGCACTGCACCGCGTGGGGGGGGGGGGGGGGGGGTACTGTCACGGATCCTTCCGGAACTTTCATTACGCACACCTGTTCCCTATTCCCACTGATTTTAGTTGTATATATGTGCCCTTTAGTTTCCATTGGGCTGTTGATTATTGTTCCCATGTTCGTTGGTGGTGTGAGTACCTATGCATTGGTGCAGCTGTTATGCTGCACGCTATACATATGGTGTGTTACGGGTATCATCCCGTGGTGTTCAACGAGGTTTACCCTCGCTCTTTTGTTTGGGTACAGCCCAGTGTATACGTGTTTGTTTTGGATGTATTAAAAAACTCTGTTGTGGATTCCTGCGCCTGTTTCCAAATCCTTTATAGCAGCGTGACAAAACCAAGCCATGTCAAGGCACAGATCTGGGGAAGTGTACCAAAAAATGTCTGCAGCATTGAAGGTCCCCAAGAACACAGTGGCCTCCATCATTCATGAAAGCCGTTTGGAACCACCAAGACTCTTCCTATAGCTGGCCGCCGGGCAAATTGAGGATTCAGGGGAAAAGGGCCTTTGTCAGAGAGGTGACCAAGAACATGATGGTCAGTCTGAGAGCTCAAGAGTTCCTCCATGGAGATGGGAGAACCTTCCAGAAGGACAACCATCTCTGCATCACTCCATAAATCAGGCCTTTATGTTAGAGAGGCGAGACAGAAGCCACTCCTCAGTAAAAGGCACATGACAGCCCGCTTGGGGCTTGTCAAAAGGCACCTAAAGACTCTCAGATCATGAGCAACAAGATTCTCTGTTCTGATGAAACCAATATTGAACTATTTGGCCTGAAAGCCAAGTGTCATGTCTGCAGGAAACCTGGCATTATCCGTATGGTGAAACATGGTGGTGGCAGCGTCACGCTGTGGATATGTTTTTCAGCGGCAGGGGCTGGAGACTTTTCATGGTCGAGGGAAATATGAAGTACTTTCCTTGAGATCCTTGATGAAAAACTGATCCAGAACGCTCAGGACCTCAGACTGGGGTGAAAGTTCACCTTCCAACAGGACAACAACCCTAGGCATACAGCCAAGAAAATGCAAGAGAGGCTTTGGGGCAAGTCTCTGATTGTCCTTGACTGGCTCAGCCAGAGCCCGGACGAATATCTCTGGAGAGACCTGAAAATAGCTGTGCAGCAACGCTCCCAATCCAACCTGACAGGGCTTGAGAGGAGCTGCAGAGAACAATGGGAGAAACTCCCCAAATACAGTTGTGCCAAGCTTGTAGTATCATACCCAGGAAGACTCTAGGCTTGAATCGCTGCCATAGGTGCTTCAACAAAGTACTGAGTAAATGGTCTGAGTACTTATGTAAATGTGACATATCAGTTTTTAATTTGTAATATGTTTTCAAAAATGTCTTTATGGGGTATTGTGTTTAGATGGATGAGGGATATAAACTATTATATCCATTTTAGAATAGGGCTGTCAGAATGCCCTGTACACAGTATACCTTCTCTGCACTAAGTGCAGTTTTTCTATACACAAAACATTTCTCTATACACAAAACATGTTTTTTATAAACAAAACATGCTTCTTTATAGAAAAAAAAATGATTCTCTGTACACAAAACATGTACGTGGAAATTGTGTTGAGTCGATGCTGAAACCACATACAGAGAAAACCTATGCAGTAGTCTACATACTGTAATCCCTGAGTTAGCCAGACCAGCTAGCAGACATTACTCTTCTTCTCCTTCAAGGTCACCCCTCCTTTGTCTACTCAGATAAAACTGCCGTATTCATTGTATGTCAGATAAACTTCAAAAGGAGAGAGATGAGAGAGCTGAGAGAGAGAGAGAGAGAGAGAGAGAGAGAGAGAAAGAGAGAGAGAGAGAGAGTAAAAAAAACAATGCTATCAACGCAGCCCGGCTCCTCTCCTGTTTTATCTATCTGTGACAAATGCTAGTACTCACTCTCTCCTGTCCTCCTCTACCACGTCTCCTCTCCTCCTCTACCCTGTCCCCTCTCTCTCATTCTCCTCTACCCTGTCCCCTCTCTCCTCTCCTCTACCCTGTTCCCTCTATCCTCTCCTCTACCCTGTCCCCTCTCTCCTTTAATTTCCTTCTCCTCTACCCTGTCCCCTCTCTCCTCTCCTCCTCCTCTCCCCTGTCCCCTCTCTCCTCTCCTCCTCTACCCTGTCCCCTCTCTCCTCTCCTCCTCCTCTACCCTGTCCTCTCTCTCCTCTCCTCCTCCTCTACCCTGTCCCCTCTCTCCTCTCCTCTCCTCCTCTACCCTGTCCCCTCTCTCCTCTCCTCCTCCTCTACCCTGTCCCCTCTCTCCTCTCCTTCTCCTCTACCCTGTCCCCTGTCTCCTCTCCTCCTCTACCCCGTCCTCTCTCTCCTCTCCTCCTCCTCTACCCTGTCCCCTGTCTCCTTTCCTTCTCCTCTACCCTGTCCCCTCTCTCCTCTCCTCCTCCTCTACCCTGTCCCCTTTCTCCTCTCCTCCTCCTCTACCCCTGTCCCCTCTCTCCTCTCCTCCTCCTCTACCCTGTCCCCTCTCTCCTCTCCTCTCCTCCTCTACCCTGCCCCCTCTCTCCTCTCCGCCTCCTCTACCCTGTCCCCTGTCTCCTTTCCTTCTCCTCTACCCTGTCCTCTCTCTCCTCTCCTCCTCCTCTACCCTGTCCCCTGTCTCCTTTCCTTCTCCTCTACCCTGTCCCCTCTCTCCTCTCCTCCTCCTCTACCCTGTCCCCTCTCTCCTCTCCTCCTCCTCTACCCTGTCCCCTTTCTCCTCTCCTCCTCCTCTACCCCTGTCCCCTCTCTCCTCTCCTCCTCCTCTACCCTGTCCCCTCTCTCCTCTCCTCTCCTCCTCTACCCTGCCCCCTCTCTCCTCTCCTCCTCCTCTACCCTGTCCCCTGTCTCCTTTCCTTCTCCTCTACCCTGTCCCCTGTCTCCTCTCCTCCTCCTCTACCCTGCCCCCTCTCTCCTCTCCTCCTCCTCTACCCTGTCCCCTGTCTCCTTTCCTTCTCCTCTACCCTGTCCTCTCTCTCCTCTCCTCCTCCTCTACCCTGTCCCCTGTCTCCTTTCCTTCTCCTCTACCCTGTCCCCTCTCTCCTCTCCTCCTCCTCTACCCTGTCCCCTCTCTCCTCTCCTCCTCCTCTACCCTGTCCCCTTTCTCCTCTCCTCCTCCTCTACCCCTGTCCCCTCTCTCCTCTCCTCCTCCTCTACCCTGTCCCCTCTCTCCTCTCCTCTCCTCCTCTACCCTGCCCCCTCTCTCCTCTCCTCCTCCTCTACCCTGTCCCCTGTCTCCTTTCCTTCTCCTCTACCCTGTCCCCTGTCTCCTCTCCTCCTCCTCTACCCTGTCCCCTGTCTCCTTTCCTTCTCCTCTACCCCTGTCCCCTTTCTCCTCTCCTCCTCCTCTACCCCTGTCCCCTCTCTCCTCTCCTCCTCCTCTACCCTGTCCCCTGTCTCCTCTCCTCCTCCTCTACCCTGTCCCCTGTCTCCTTTCCTTCTCCTCTACCCTGTCCCCTGTCTCCTTTCCTTCTCCTCTACCCTGTCCCCTCTCTCCTCTCCTCCTCCTCTACCCTGTCCCCTTTCTCCTCTCCTCCTCCTCTACCCCTGTCCCCTCTCTCCTCTCCTTCTGCTTTACCCTGTCCCCTTTTTTTTCTCCCCTCCATATTTTCGCCTCACCTTATCTCCTGTCTCGGCGCTGCATCGGTTGCCATTTTAGAATAATGTTCCCCCTGTCTATAATGACATTGCCTTTGTGCCTGAGATTACCTCTGGATTTTCAGCCTCTCTCCCCAAAGACTCTCACACACACACACACACACACACACACACACACACACACACACACACACACACACACACACACACACACACACACACACACACACACACACACACACACACACACACACACACACACACACACACACACACACACACACACAGTAGCCCCATATGCCGGAGTAAATAAAATAGACATGGGTCAGTGAGACCTCTCTGTAGATCCTGGCTCCATCTCTCAGATGTATCCCCAACAGCAGTCAGACATAACCAGAAGACATCAAATCTGCTGAGCTCTCTAAAATCTACCAACAGAGTAACAATAGTCTTATGTATTGCTGCCACAGTAGCCTTTTTTGCTATGGCAGATACCTCCCTCTTTCCCTATGTACAAAATGGTGGCATGCTAAGTCACTGTATAATCACCTACATTTAATCTAAGGATTATTATTTGATTCGTGTTTATTATGCAAAACATGAAAGACTCTCAGAGGATAATCTGTGATTCATCAGAACTCTCTGCCGCAAACATCTCTATTCTATTTCCAATAAAGTGTGTATTCAATGCTCCAATCCCCGGTGTCTTCTCCTGGCCATGGAGACAGTGTGATGTGGTGCTTCTGGGTGACAGGTCCTTCTCTCTCCTGTCAGGCTAATTTAATGAGATATGATAATCAGAGATTGATCACTGACGAGGCCCAAACATAATGAGGACATTACCCTGCTGAATATGAACCCTGCTGGGCCACACAGATCAATGATCACCATGAAAGTTAGATGTGGAGGTCTATTTGATGGTCAGACACCAGAGAGAGAGAGAGAGAGAGAGAGATGGGGGAGAGAGGGAGAGAGAGAAGGTGAGAGAGAGCGATGGGGGAGAGAGAGGGTGAGAGAGAGAGATGGGGAAGAGAGAGTGGGAGGGAGAGAGAGAGAGGGGGGATGGGAGATGGGAGATGGGAGTGCTAGGCCATTCATGAGAGCGTTAACTGTGGCTCAACAGGAATTAAGTCAAATTATAACACTTGCGTGCCTGTGTGTGTGTGTGTGTGTGTGTGTGTGTGTGTGTGTGTGTGTGTGTGTGTGTGTGTGTGTGTGTGTGTGTGTGTGTGTGTGTGTGTGTGTGTGTGTGTGTGTGTGTGTGTGTGTGTGTGTGTGTGTGTGTGTGTGTGTGGAGACTAAGTAGCTATGAAGAGTTCATGCCTAGAGTGTTGACAGTTCAAATATAAATGAGGAATTTGATTTATGATTCTTTTCCATAAGGATTGTAGACTTGTAGAATTGTAGAATGCCAAAATATAACAACTACAGACGTCACAGGAACCCACAATCACTTTTAAATATACCATGCCCCCCCCCCCCTCTTCATTTTTGCTTCATATTTCACATATGTATATTCTTAGTCTTAGATTCAATCAGATCAAGTGTTAACTGGCGATAGCCGACACCAGAACAGCTGATGTTTTGACGACGTCGGAGGTGTAACTGCATTGGAGCTGTCCAATCGGTGAGCAGCTGCTCTTGATCATTGTCATAAAGCCACACCCCGTCCCATTCAAATTAAAAGTTCAGAATGAGAAAGTGTAGGCTATATAGAAATGATGCTCAAATTCAAAATAATTTACTAAGTATTGAGGATTTCAATCATCCTAATCGATGTATACAGTCGTGGACAAAAGATTTGAGAATGTTTGCTGCTTCAGTGTCTTTAGATATTTTTGTCAAATGTTACTATGGAATACTGAAGTATAATTACAAGCATTTCATAAGTGTCAAAGGCTTTTATTAACAATTACTTGTAGTTGATGCAAAGAGTCAATATTTGCAGTGTTGACCCTTCTTTTTCAAGACCTCTGCAATCCGCCCTGGCATGCTGTCAATTAACTTCTGGGCCACATCCTGACTGATGGCAGCCCATTCTTGCATAATCAATGCTTGGAGTTTGTCAGAATTTGTGGGGTTTTGTTTGTTCACCCGCCTCTTGAGGATTGACCACAAGTTCTCAATGGGATTAAGGTCTGGGGAGTTTCCTCGTCATGGACCCAAAATATCGATGTTTTTTTCCCACGAGCCACATAGTTATCACTTTTGCCTTATGGCAAGGTGCTCCATCATGCTGGAAAAGGCATTGTTTGTCACCAAACTGTTCCTGGATGGTTGGGAGAAGTTTCTCTCAAAGGATGTGTTGTTACCATTCTTTATTCATGGCTGTGTTTTTAGGCAAAATTGTGAGTGAGCCCACTTCCTTGGCTGAGAAGCAAACCCACACATGAATGGTCTCAGGATGCTTTACTGTTGTCATGACACAGGACTGATGGTAGCGCTCACCTTGCCTTCTCCGGACAAGCTTTTTTCCAGATGCCCCAAACAATCGGAAAAGGGGATTCATCAGAGAAAATGACTTTACCCCAGTCCTCAGCAGTCCAATCCCTGTACGTTTTGCAAAATATCAGTCTGTCCCTGATGTTTTTCCTGGAGAGAAGTGGCTTCTTTGCTGCCCTTCTTGACACCAGGCCATCCTCCAAAGTCTTCACCTCACTGTGTGTGCAGATGCACTCACACCTGCCTGCTGCCATTCCTGAGCAAGCTTTGTACTGGTGGTGCCCCGATCCCGCAGCTAAATCAACTTTAGTAGACGGTCCTGGCGCTTACTGAACTTTCTTGGGCGGCATGAAGCCTTCTTCACAACAATTGAACCGCTCTCCTTGAAGTTCCTGATGGTCTGATAAATGGTTGATTTAGGTTCAATCTTACTGGCAGCAGTATTCTTGCCTGTGAAGAACTTTTTGTGCAAAGCAATGATGACGGCACGTGTTTCCTTGCTGGTAACCGTGGTTGACAGAGGACGAACAATGATTGCAAGCACAACCCTCCTTTTCAAGCTTCCAGTCTGTTATTTGAACTCAATCAGCATGACAGAGTGATCTCCAGCCTTTTCCTCGTCTACACTCACACCTGTGTTAACAAGAGAATCACTGACATGTCAGCTCGTCCTTTTGTGGCAGGGCTGGAATGCAGTGGAAATGTTTTTGGGGGATTCAGTTCATTTGCATGGCAAAGAGGGACTTTGGAATTAATTGCAATTCATCTGATCACTCTTCATAACATTCTGGAGTATATTCAAATTGCCCTCATACAAACTGAGGCAGCAGACTTTGTGAAAATTAATATTTATGTCATTCTCAAAACTTTTGGCCACGACTGTAGATTACATCTCACATTCCAGTGATGGAACTTCTAATCAAGGATCCATGGGATTTCTCTTAATGCTATGCCTTGCAGTCAATGCCAATGTCCGCTTTTGGTATAATGGCAGGAGCCACTTCAAATCAAATCAAATTGTATCTGTCACATGCGCCGAATACAACATGTGTAGACATTACCGTGAAATGCTTACTTACAAGCCCTTAACCAACCATGTAGTTTTAAGAAAAAGAAGGGTTAAGAAAAATATTGACTAAATAAACTAAAGTAAGAAATAAAAGGGCAACAATAAAATAACAATAATGGGGGTATATACAGGGGGTACCGGTACCGAGTCAATGTGCTGGGGTACAGGTTAGTCGCAGTAATTGAGGTAATATGTACATGTAGGTAGGGGTGAAGTGACTCTGGCCGTAATGCACCCTAAAAAAATCCATGCCTTTTGTGTCCAGTGACTGTTGTGCCCTTCTCCCTGAGTGCTGTGTGCTCCATCACGTGATCAAGTCTTTCTCAAAGGCTACAAGTGAAGACAGACACATTAGGGACGCATATTGAAGATGAACGTTCCACATTTTCTTTTGTCAGCCAACAGGATAGTAGGCCTAACGAACAGGAAAATGCACTAGCCTATGTTAATCTACTATCCCCCAAAGTACAACAATTGACTTATTTTATTCTGTGCAAGAAATACATATTCCAAACATGGTCTGGGATAGTCGTGGGATGTGATAGATCCCAAATTAATACAACCACCAGCATCAACAAAAAAACTTTTATTACACAATGTGTTTGACACAACTAATCAGAAAGTTTTGCTTAAAATGTTGATAAACTATTAGGCTACTTCTTCACATTATCAGTGCAGCAATGCGCACACGGCAGAAGGCTATAAGCGCAAATGTTCCATTAGCGGAAAACACCATTATCATAAGTGACCGCAAATGCAATTATGCATGTTATGCTTTTATTATAAAGGTGCATTTTATATGGTTAAAATGATCTTTCGCAAACTTGAAACTCACGAGCTGCTTATATATGCCAGTTAGGCTCTACACCACTCGTAAAGCAGATTAATGTGCTTAATTTAAAGAAGTTATTTCACCACTTTAGTTGTGATACAAACCTTATTAATAAAACATACAGCCCCATTCGCTAGGCTACATGAGGTGTGCGACTATATTCCGATTTGACTTAGAATGGACCATTATCATGCACCTGTATCAAAACAGGGGCAGCGGAACGAATATATTTAATCTATGCACTTAAATAGCAAATGGAGGATGCTTTGCCCCATGGTTTATTTTCAAGCCAGCCAGGTAGGCTATACTCCTGTTGTAAATATAAGCAATGTGCTTAACATTAGGGAAGTTGATAAATAAATATAGTAGGCCTAACCTATATAAAGCTGATGGGTCCTCCTCTTTTTAATAGAGGCCATCACTCTGTTTGCTCGTGCAATTACGTAGCGTATTGAAATGTTGCGTAGCGTATTGAAATGTTGCGTAGCGTATTGAAATGTTGCTCAACATGAGCTCATGGGCCCTCTTGAAGTATTAGATTAGATTTTCAAATACATTTGCATTGACGTCAGAGTGATTAGGGGGACAATAGAGTACTGAGTACCAGGCAGTTAGCAAGTTTGGTAGGCTACTAATGATCAGCAGCAGCATCAGAGCTTGGAGAAGCCTAATTTACATGACTAAACGGTCACGTGGAATTTGACTGCATTCATGATTTGTGACCGCCGGTGTTAATCATACGGTCATTGCAACAGCCCTAAAATAATCTCCTATGTCTTGATCACGTTGAGGGAGAAGTTGTTTGTCTGTACCACACTGCCAGGTCTCTGAGCTCCTCCCTATAGGATGTCTCATTATTATCAGTGATCAGGCCTACCACCGTTATGTTGTCGGCAAACTTAATTATGTTGTTGGAGTCGTGCTTGGCCACACAGTCATGGGTGAACAGGGAGTACAGGAGGGGCCTAAGCATACACCCCTGACGGGCCCCCGTGTTGAGGATCAGCGTGGCAGCCTAGCCTACCCTTACCGCCTGGGGGCGGCCCGTCAGGAAGTCTAGGATCCAATTGCGGAGGGAGGTGTTTAGTCCCAGGGTCCTTAGCTTAGTGATGAGCTTTGAGGGCGCTATGGTGTTGAACGCTGAGCTGTAGTCAATGAACAGCATTCTCACGTAGGTGTTCCTTTTGTCCAGGTGGGAAAGAGCTGTATTGAGTGCAATAGAGATTGTGTGATATGTGGATCTGTTGGTGCGGTATTCCAATTGGCACTAAGCTGAGGGTTACCCTCTTAGTGGAGACGGGTTCCCTACTCAATGACAAATTCTCACAAGGCACCTGGACCTGCGTCCCCTGTACCAGTGTCTTCTCTTCTTGCGAATGACTGGGATTTGGGTCTGGTCGGGTATCTGGTGTAAATCCAGATCGTTAAAGAAAAATCTTTGTCCAATTCGAGGTGAGTAATCGCTGTTCTGATATCCAGAAGCTATTTTCGGTCATGACGTACAAAATAAGTTACATATAACGTGAAAGAAACACAAATAGCACAATTGGTTAGGAGCCCCTAAAACGGCAGCCATGTCCTCTGGCGCGTATTTAACACCTGTAGCAGCTCCGACACCGCCAATCCAAAACAACCTCTATTCGGATGTCGGCTAAAGCGGATCTCATTGAATATAACACTTAGTTCTGTACTACTCTCTCCTCTCTCGTTGCTATTAAACACAGTCACAGTGTAAGAGAGGTTGAACAAATGTTGTTATCGATCAATAATGACAAACCTCCTGGCATTGACAACTTAAATAGAAAGCTACTGAGGATGGTACCTGACTATATTGCCACTCCTATCTGTCATATCTTTAATCTGAGTCTAGAGGAAGGTGTTTGTCCTCAGGCCTGGAGGGAAGTAAAGTCATTCCTCTACTGAAGAGTGGTAAAGATGCCTTTACTGGCTCTAACAGCAGACGTATCAGCTTGCTGCCAGCTCTTAGCAAACTGTTGTAAAAAATGTGTTTGACCAAGTACAATGCTATTTCTCTGTAATCAAATTGACAATAGACTTTCAGAATGCTTATAGAGAATGACACTCAACATGTACTGCACTGACAGAAATCACTAATGATTGGTTGAAAGAAGTTGGTAATAATACGATTGTGGGAGCTGTGCTGTTCAAGGTAGCCATTGATATTATTGAGCATAACCTGTTGTTGAGAAAACGTTTGTTTTATGGCTTATCAACTGCCATATTGTGGATTCAGAGCTATCAATTTAATAGAACTCAGAGGGTTTTCTTTAATGGAAGCTTCTCTAATGTCAAGCATGTAAAGTGTGGCGTACCGCAGGCCAGCTCTGTTGGCCATCTACTTGTTTCTATTTTTACCAATGACCTGCCACTGGTATTAAACAAAGCTTTTGTGTTCATGTATACTGATGATTCAACCATAAACGTGTCAGCAACCACAGCTAATGAAGTCATTAAAACCCTTAACAAGGAATGGAATGGGTAGCAAGTAATAAACTGATCCTGAACATCTCTAAAACTAAGAGCATTGTATTTGGTACAAATCATTCCATAAGCCCTAGACCTCTGCTGAATCTGGTAATGAATGGTGTGGCTGTTGAACAAGTTGAGAAGATTCAATTACTTGGCATTACATTTAATTGTAAACTGTCATGGTCAAAACATATAGATTCAATGGCTGTAAAGATGGGGAGAGGTCTGTCCGTAATAAAGAGATGCTCTGCCTTTTTGACATGACACTCCAAAATGCAAGTCCTTCAGGCTCTAGTTTTGTCTTGACTTGATTACTGTCCAGTCATGTGGACAAGTTTGCAAAGAAAGAGCTGGTTAAACTGCCGCTGGCCAGAACAGAGTGACTGTAATCAGATGGCTAAGATTTGAGGAAAGACTGACTGCATCACTTCTTCTTTTATAAGAAACAATAATGATTACACACAGCTCTGACACGGACACTTACCCCAATAAACATGCCACCAGGGGTCTTTTTACGTTCCCAAAATCCAGAAGATATTCAAGAAAGTGTACAGTATTATATAGAACCGTTGTTGCATGGAGTTCCTTTACATCGCAAATTGCTCAAATGAACAGCAAACATGCTTTCAAAAACCAGATAAAGCAACATCTCACGGCACAATGCCTCTCCCCTTTGACCTAGATATTTTGTGTGTATGTATTGATATGTAGGCTATGTGTGCCCGGTTTCAAATGTATGTATAGTCCTGTCCTTGAGCTGTTCTTGTCTATTAATGTTCTGTATTATGTCATGTTTCATGTTTTGTGTCGACCCTGGGAAGAGTAGGTGCTGCTTTCGCAACAGCTCATGGGGATCCTAATAAAATACCAAAATACCCTGTTTGAATGTGATTATAAAGTCATTCCACCCCCTTAATTGTCAGACGCACTGAGGAGCTTTGATAATAAATACTATACTACATATTGCTGGCTTGAATCACTGAGCAATGGATCCCCCCTCTGCATTCCAAAGCTATTTGGCCTCAATTTGTAGTTAAAATACCAGAAGAAGAGGGAAAAGCCACTGCAGGTTGCAGTGACAGGCTACGCT
This sequence comes from Salvelinus fontinalis, assembly GCF_029448725.1. Lineage (NCBI taxonomy): Eukaryota > Metazoa > Chordata > Actinopteri > Salmoniformes > Salmonidae > Salvelinus > Salvelinus fontinalis. Next base: position 10,998,260 of record NC_074671.1, on the reverse strand, counting down.
CTCTCCCTTTTGAGTTTAGCATTTCTTCTGCTCTCCCGGTGTCAGAGTGACTGATTTTTAATATAATAAAAATTGTCTGGGCTGGGTGACCAGAACAAAGCGCAAGGAAAACCCATATTTTTAACATCTATCAGATCACTCTTGTAAAAAAATGCAAATTCTTTCATAGGAACGGGAGGGTATTGGGTTTCATGGGTAGATCGTAAAATGACTGAAAAGTAAAAGAAAACTTTATGTCAGATGACATCATAACCTTCAGAGATGGAAGGAATTGAAGCATAGGCCTCAAAAGGAGAAATGTTCTGCCTCAATTTTACAGAAGATACACTCCTCATCTGACACTGACAAGAAACCAATAATGCTGTTGAACTAAGCAATCTGCCATATTCACAGTACATGTCACGGTAGGTACAGAGAAGGGAAGGATTTGTTCTCTGTGTCTCTTGGATGTGTTTCATCGTTTGGTTTGAGACAGATTTTTGATTGAAAAAAACTGTTTCTGAAAGTTTTTTTCAGGATTCTATAAAAAAAAAAATCCATGAACATTCTAACGAGCATCCCATAGTGATGTCATCAATAAACCACAATTAGAATTTTCAACAGATGACATCATGTCTAAGCCTCAAATTGGTGGATAATGAAGACCTTGAGACAGCATGTGATGACATCCACAGTTTAAAGGTTTCCCCTGATACGAGACCTTGGCCTTGCCCACTGGTTTATCATTAAACACCAGTCTTCAGGAGATCACACCACAGACACTGTTTATTCATGCTACTGTCCTCACCACCAGCCAGTTAAATCACTCTGCCATGTTTGACACAAATCATATACTGTTGGAACCATCTCTAGAGGTAATAATGGCAGGGAGTGTGTATGTGTGCGTTCCAGCAAACACATGATTTCCCCTGTGTTCTACATAAAATCCATTTTATACTCTCCCAGATATGCGTTTACAAATGAGAACCACATTGTCTATGGGGAGGGCACAGCACAGCCACTAATAAAAAGCCTTTGTTTGAGGTGGCCCTGTCCAACCCTAGTGTGATGAGAAACAGAGATGTGTGTGTGTGTGTGTGTGTGTGTGTGTGTGAACTGTATTGAGACTGATGTCATGTTTCAGAGTAGGACCCAACATGGTAGACCCGTGGCAGAAAGGACAAAGGTGGCAATAGAAAACTGCTTAAAGAAAGCACTAACTTGATTGATTCTTTTCTTGGGTTCATGGTTAGAGTTATGATCAGGGATGAGTGCATAAAATCACATTTGTTATTAGACAGAATATATTCTTTGTAGCACGATCAGGTAGTGAAGACCAACACAAGTCAAACATTCAGCATCTCTCTGTCCTTTTCAAGGTGATTCCACTGGCAGTGTTCTATCCTGAAGTTCTACACTTCTAGAATCAGAATGCTCAGATCTGTGTATTCTAAATGGCAGCAGAGAAGACTACTCTTCCACATCTGTGATGTATACATGGTTCTACATACAGACTACTCTTCCACATCTGTAATGTATACATGGTTCTACATACAGCCATTGCAGCAGAAGGAAGCACACCAAGACTGTTGTCATTTACAAGAGCAACAAAGAAGAGCATTAGATTTGTTCCTGATCTCTCCGTCTTTTAAAGATATGACACCTGGGGCTGTGAGGTATTGCGGTGCCTGGGGTAAGAGCTACATTAGATAGACCAATGCATTTACCCATCAATTCAATTAGAGTTTATTGTTTAGCTGAGCCACCGCGGGCAACACACACAGGCCTACACGTTGACAATTATGAAGCATTATATTCCTAATGTCACTGCCTAGCCAGAGGACGACAGTACTCACCTCCCCCACCACCAGCACCAGCATCCACCAATACCAGCATCCTCCACCACCCACCAGTCTCCAACACCACCAGCCTCCACCACCAGACACCACCAGCCTCCACCACAACCAGCCTCCACCAACCTCCGCCACCACCAGCCTCCACCACAACCAGCCTCCACCAGCCTCCACCAGCACCAGCCTCCACCAGCCTCCACCACCAACCAACCACTACCACCACCAGGCTCCAACAACACCAGCCTCCACCAGCCTCCACTAGCCTCCACAATTACCAGCCTCCACCAGCCTCCACCAGCCTCCACCACCACCAGCCTCCACCACCACCAGCCTCCACCACCACCAGCCTCCACCAGCCTCCAACACCACCATCCTCCACTAGCCTTCACCAGCACCAGCCTCCACCACCAACCAACCACCACCAACACCAGCCTCCACCACCACCAGCCTCCACCAGCCTCCACTAGCCTCCACTAGCACCAGCCTCCACCCACCTCCACCAACACCAGCCTCCACCACCACCAGCCTCCACCAGCCTCCACCACCACCAGCCTCCACCATCCACCATCCTCCCCCACCACCAGCCCCCACCACCAGCCTCCACCAGCATCCACCACCACCAGACCCCACCAGCAGCCTCTATGACCACCAGCCCCCACCAGCATCCACCACCACCAGCCACCACCACCAGCCCCCACCAGCAGCCTCCACGACCACCAGCCCCCACCAGCCTCCACCAACCTCCACCAGTCACCACCAGCCTCCACCAGTTTCCATCAGCCCCCACCAGCTTCCTCCAGCCTCCACCAGCCTCCTCCAGCCTCCACCAGCCTCCACCACCACCAGCCCCCACCAGCAGCCTCCACGACCACCAGCCCCCACCAGCCTCCACCAGCCTCCACCACCACCAGCCCCCACCACCAGCCCCCACAAGCAGCCTCCACGACCACCAGCCCTCACCAGTCTCCACCAACCTCCACCAGTCACCACCAGCCTCCACCAGTTTCCACCAGCCCCCACCAGCCTCCTCCAGCCTCCACCAGCCTCCACCACCACCAGCTCCCACCTATCTTCACCAGCCTCCAGCACCAGCCCCCATCTATCTTCACCAGCCTCCACCACCAGCCCCCACCTATCTTCACCAGCCTCCACCACCAGCCCCCACCTATCTTCACCAGCCTCCACACCACCAGCCTCCACCAGCCTCCACCACCACCAGCTCCCACCTATCTTCACCAGCCTCCACCACCAGCCCCCATCTATCTTCACCAGCCTCCACCACCACCAGCTCCCACCTATCTTCACCAGCCTCCACCACCAGCCCCCATCTATCTTCACCAGCCTCCACCACCACCAGCTCCCACCTATCTTCACCAGCCTCCACCACCAGCCCCCATCTATCTTCACCAGCCTCCACCACCAGCCCCCACCTATCTTCACCAGCCTCCACCAGCCTCCACCAGCACCAGCTCCCACCTATCTTCACCAGCCTCCACCCCCAGCCCCCACCTATCTTCACCAGCCTCCACCACCACCTCTCTGAGTCTGTTTCCTCTAAAGTCTGTTTCCTCTTCTTCCTTCTAAGAACTGTGCTGTTGCTTGTTCTTTGACTGTCTAACCCGGGATAATGTAATACTGTAAAGCACTTAAACAAATGTTGTTGTATAAAGGGCCGTATGAATACAATTTAACTGACTGAAAATATAATTGATTAATTTATAGCCAGACAGAGAAACACAATCATCACTCCATCCACCATGTCTCCTCTCCAACCAGACTGTGAACCGTGCTCATGCAGCAGCCATTGCTATTCCAGGCCCCAGTAACGACGTTAGCTTACTCGTATCTCCATTAGTAGCTAGCTAGCATTAGCCTGTTTATTATGCCCTAGCTTAATGATTTCTTAGAATGAGATTTGTGGTAGGAAATAGAGTTTAATGTCCTGATGAGTCTGCTATAGATCAGTGTGTGTGTGTGTGTGTGTGTGTGTGTGTGTGTGTGTGTGTGTGTGTGTGTGTGTGTGTGTGTGTGTGTGTGTGTGTGTGTGTGTGTGTGTGTGTGTGTGTGTGTGTCCGTTATATTAGTGTGTTTGACAAAAAGGCCTTTAAGTCACCTTTGGTCAGTGTTAGGGAGTATTAGAAGTAACACAATCACAATGCTGATGATTCATTTAGCATGGCTGAAAGCTGCAACACTTAGCTAGCTTACAACCCAACGTTTTGTTGTGTAGGAGAAAACAATAGAATAGATTAGATTTCCAAGCTGTTTAAGGACACAGTCAACTCAGTGTATGTAAAGTTCTGACCCACTGGCAATGTGATGAAAGAAATAAAAGCTGAAATAAATCATTCTCTACTATTATTCTGACATTTCACATTCTTAAAATAAAGTGGTAATGCTAACTGACCTAAAACAGGGAGTTTTTACTAGGATTAAATGTCAGGAATTGTGAAAAACTGAGTTGAGATGTATTTGGTTAGGTGTATGTAAACTTCCGACTTCAACTGTATGCAGCTCCCGAGTTGCGTAGCGGTCAAAGGCACTGCATCGCCCAAGGGGCGGTGCACAATTGGTCCAAAGTTGTTCAGGTTAGGGGTTTGGCCGGGGTAGGCCGTCATTGCAGATAAGAATTTCTTCTCAACTGACTTGCCTTGAACCTCTTGGAAATAGGGGGCGCCCTTTTCACTTCTGGATAAAATTGTGCCCAAATTAAACGGCCTCGTACTCTGTTCTAGATCATATGATATGCATATTATTATTACTATTGGATAGAAAACACTCTGAAGTTTCTCTGAAGTTTCTTTAAAACATTGATAAATACGCTGCTGGAATCTGGGAAGCAGTGTGTTGTTTCCGGTCCATTTCCATCCCCACGCTACACGGATATGGTTTTTAGTCGTATACGCCAATTACACACCTGGCTTAAGGGATACTGCTGCACGATGGGAATTCCTTTTGTGGATAACTTTGCAGCTTTTACAGACCGACCAGGTCTATTTCTTTGGAACAATTTACATCTTAACAGGTATGGCTCCAGCATCCTCTCTACCAACATGTCTCTTACTCTTGCCTCATGTAGAGCCTTTGATACCTGAGTGTATTCTCGGGGGTTGACTTTTTTGGATTGTACGCTCCCCTATCAGACTATGTTCAATGCTCCTCTCCCAGTTTCATTAATTAGTTCCTCAATTGCAAATATGGAACAAACTACAGTTAACAACCTTTCTGCAATTCCTAGTTTATTGTCCAATCACCGTATTGCGAATACTACTCACATGCAGAGAGGTATTGTTAGTAGTAATCTTGTCCCCATAAAATTGAGCTCTGTCAATAGCTCGAAAATGGTTTATTGCTCATCTAGTGCAGCTTCAGGTGCTACCTTGGATACTCCATCTGATATGAATTCCCGTAGCAATGGTATTGGAATAATTCATTTGAATGCTAGAAGCCTGATCCAAAAGTTGGACTTTATTGAAATTTTGGTCTCACAATCAAATGTTGACGTTCTGATTGTATCTGAATCATGGCTGTGTGATTCTGTGCCAGATTCAGATGTTCAGTTGATTGGATACAATATTTATAGAACTGATAGAGTTGGTAGAGGTGGTGGTATTGCGATTTATGTTAAATGCTGCTTAAATGTTTCTGTGTCCATATCAACCTCTGTCTCAAAGCAATATGAATGTCTAGTTTTAAACGTGGTACTTGGTAATAATGCTCATTTAACTCTAGCAGGGGTATATCGCCCCCCCTCAGCTCCTCCTTGTACTCTATGCAATTTATCTGATATACTGTCTAATTATGCAAACTCTTAATTACTGATTTTGGGAGATTTTAACCTGGATTGGCTCTCACCAGTATCCGATAAATTAAAAGGCATTTGTACTGAGCTAAATCTAACTCAGCTGATAACTAAACCAACCCTTCCCAACTTTAAGAACCCAGTAAAATCCACTCTACTAGACATTATTCTAACAAATACCCCCCATAAATACACAGCCAGTGGGGTTTTTGCAAATGATATCAGTGATCAGTGACCACTGCCCTATTGCTTGTATTAGAGATACCAGGCTGAAACACTCTGATCCCTGTATAATCTCTAAGAGAAATTATAAACATTTCTCACAGCAAGCTTTTATCCTTGACTTATATCACTCTGAGCTTTTATCCACTTGCTGCTTTCTGGACCCGGTTTTAGCCCTTGCTTTTTTCTCTTCTATTGTTACCTCTATGTCTGATAAACATGCCCCGCTTAAGAATCACAGAGTAAGAAACCGAACCAGTTCTTGGTTCTCTCCTGAATTGTCAGGTCTTTTCCTGCAAAAGAATCGGGCCTGGGCCTTGGCGAGAAAAACAGGTACTCCAGCTGATTGGCTGTTTTTTAGGCAATTGAGAAATAAATGTACTGCAGCTGTCAAAAAGGCAAAATCAAATTACTTCCTTAATGCTATGACAGATTCTGCAGGAGATCCTGCAAAATTCTGGAAAACCGTTAATTCACTGAAACGGGGGAATTCTGCTATTTCTCTTCCTAAGCAAATTACCTCAGACTTCTGTATTCTAACTGAAAAAAATGATATTTGTGATGCTTTTAATAAGCATTTCATCTCTGCTGGTTTTTTATTTGAAAGGAAAAGTGGACTTTGTGGTACTGGCCAGTTAGTTGATTTTTCGTCTTGCTTTTCAACCGTTACTCTGAAAAATGGTAACCCTGTTTTTAGTTTCCAGAAAATAACTGAAGCAGAGGTTCTAATTGCCCTGTGTGCCATTGATACTAAGAAATCCTTAGGCGCTGACAATTTAGACCCGTACTTACTTAAGTGTGCTGCACCTATTTTTGCTGGTCCAGTAACACACATTTTTTATCTAACATTAAGCACAGGAAATATCCCTAAGGTGTGGAAAACAGCTTTTGTTCTGCCATTACATAAGGGAGGTGACGGTAGTGATTTGGATAACTATCGACCCATCTCTAGGCTCCCTTGTCTGGTAAAGATTCTAGAATCTATAGTCAACAAACAGTTACAGTCTTTTCTTTCTGCTAACAGTATTCTTAGTACCAATCAATCTGGTTTTAGATCTAAACACAGTACCACATCGGCCACTATGCTTGTTGTAAATGATATTGCAAATGCCTTAGACGATAGAAAGCACTGTGCTGCGTTGTTTGTAGATTTGTCAAAAGCTTTTGACACTGTAGACCATGCTATCCTTTTGAGTAAGCTGTCATCTATAGGACTGGGCACTGATGCCTGCCGATGGTTTTATGACTATCTTAAAGATAGAACTCAAGCCGTCATGGTCAATGGGGTCAAGTCTGACCCCTTACAGTTACTTAAAGGGGTCCCTCAGGGTTCAATAATTGGCCCACTATTGTTCTCACTTTATATAAACAACATTGGTGATGATGTCAGATATTATAAATTCCATTTATATGCAGATGACACAGTTATGTACTCTATTGCTCCAACAGCGGACCAAGCTTCAATGCAGTTGGAGTCTGATTTTAGGATACTACAGGGGTCTCTTTTACAGCTTAAACTTGTTTTAAACGCTAAGAAAACAAATGTCATGTTTTTTTCTAGGTCTAAACTCCCAGTTAGAAACACGTTTGTAATCACTAGCTTGGATGGTACTCAAATCAATAAGGTCTCTGCATATAAATACTTATGGGTATGGTTAGATGATAGGCTTTCTTTTAAAAAACATGTTACTGAATTGGGAAAAAAGCTCAAATTCAAGAAAGGATTCCTTTACAGAAACAGGGCTTGTCTGTCCTCTGTAAATAAGAAAAAAATTGTGCAGGCTACTTTTATGTCCGTTTTAGATTATGGTGATATTATCTATATGCATGCATCGGCAAACACATTAAAACCACTGGATGCTATTTACCATTGTGCACTCAGGTTTATCACGGGTGATAGTTACAGAACTCATCACTGTATCCTATATCAACATGTGGGTTGGGTCTCTCTATCTGTGAGGCGAGAGCAACATGCTCTCTTGTTTATTTATAAAGCACTTCTTTTAAAACTACCTCCATATATATCATCATTAATTTCCACAAGATGTACTAATTTTAAAACCAGATCACAGATGTGGATTACATTAGAGACTCCTGCGGTCTCCACAGAGTTGGGTAGGACTGCCTTCAGTTCCTTTGCACCTTATTTATGGAACAAACTGCAGATCCAACTTAAGTTAGACACTCTGGTGTCCCTTGCCCATTTTAAAATGTTTATGGAGGATCAATATGATGTTGTCTGTGATTGTTTCTGTTGAATTGTGTATGTTTTGAAATGTTCTTGTCTGTATGTCTAAAACTGTACATGTCAACATGTTTACACAGGGCACAGCCGTAAAAGAGATCTAGGTCTCAGTCTGTTTTCCCTGTTAAAATAAAGATTAAAAAAATAATATTTATGATGTTATTTCGTATTTTTGTTGAATATGTTTACTCAAACATGGCGGTGCTTTTTACTAAAGTAAATTTTTTTCTAACACAGCGGTTGCATTAAGAACCAGTGTATCTTTAATTATATATCCAGCATGTATTTTTCAGCAAAGTTTATGATGAGTTTTTCTGTTAGATTATGTGACTCTCCAAAATTTCTCTGGGCAATTTGGAGCATTTTTGCGCCATGTTCACAATGTAAAACCAGGATTTGTAGCTATAAATATGCACACTATCGAATTAAACATAAATGTATTGTATAACATGATGTTATAAGACTGTCATCTGATGAAGTTGTTCAAAGGTTAGTGATGAATTTTATCTCTAATTGTCGGTTTTGTGAAAGCTATCTTTGCGGTGAAAAAATGGCGTTGTGTGTTGCGCTATTGTGGTGAGCTAACATAAATATATGTTGTGTTTTCGCTGTAAAACATTTAAAAAATCGGACATGTTGGCTGGATTCACAAGATGTTTATCTTTCATTTGCTGTATTGGACTTGTGATTTCTTGAAATTATATTATATGATATTCCCTGTGGCGCTGGGCTAGTCTGTGCTAGTCAGCGCTTCTGATGAGGAGGATCCCGGATCCGGGAGGGTGGGTCGGTAGAGGTTTTAAATGAAGGTAAAATAAATATATTTAAAATGATATGCATCCTGATCATAAACATCAACAACACTGAACATGTGTCGGGTAACAAACTGTCATACGCATCTCTGTTGTTTTTGGAAGTGCAGGGTGCCATGAAGGAGGTAGAATCTATGTTGCACAGCCTATGTCACATTGTCTGATGCAATTATTTGAGGAAAAGTCTGGAAAAACATTAAAAAAAGAACATAAAATGTTCCACAGAAAGTTTCAACAGTGAACTCTGTGTATACACCAACATGTTAAACATTCTAAGATGCAGAGTTGGCTCCAATGAAGCTGATTAAAATATCCCAGTTGAGGTGATATTTTTTATTATTTTTTTTTATTTCACCTTTATTTAACCAGGTAGGCTAGTTGAGAACAAGTTCTCATTTGCAACTGCGACCTGGCCAAGATAAAGCATAGCAGTGTGAACAGACAACAACACAGAGTTACACATGGAGTAAACAATAGACAAGTCAATAACATGGTAAACAGCTCCAGCGTCTCTCTTAGCACAAAGTCTCTGTCCCTGGCTCATTGCCAATACCAGTGTCTCAGAGAGTGCATGTCTCAGTGTTTCTCAGTGTGTCTCAGTTTGTGTGTCTCAGTGTGTCTCAGTGTGTCTCAGTGTGTGTGTCTCAGTTTGTCTCAGTGTGTCTCAGTGTGTGTCAGTGTGTCTCAGTGTGTGTCTCAGTGTGTCTCAGTGTGTGTGTCTCAGTTTGTCTCAGTGTGTGTCTCAGTGTGTCTCAGTGTGTCTCAGTGTGTCTCAGTGTGTCTCAGTGTGTGTCTCAGTGTGTGTCTCAGTGTGTGTCTCAGTGCGTCTCTCAGTGTGTCTCAGTGTGTGTCTCAGTGTGTGTCTCAGTGTGTGTGTCTCAGTGTGTGTGTGTCTCAGTGTGTCTCAGTGTGTGTGTCTCAGTGTGTGTCTCAGTGTGTCTCAGTGCGTGTCTCAGTGTGTGTCTCAGTGTGTGTCTCAGTGTGTGTCTCAGTGTGTGTCTCAGTGTGTGTCTCAGTGCGTCTCAGTGTGTGTCTCAGTGTGTCTCAGTGCGTCTCAGTGCGTCTCAGTGTGTGTCTCAGTGTGTGTCTCAGTGTGTCTCAGTGTGTGTCGCAGTGTGTGTCTCAGTGCGTGTCTCAGTGTGTGTCTCAGTGTGTCTCAGTGCGTCTCAGTGCCTGTCTCAGTGCCTGTCTCAGTGCGTCTCAGTGCGTCTCAGTGTGTGTCTCAGTGTGTGTCTCAGTGTGTCTCTCAGTGTGTGTCTCAGTGTGTGTCTCAGTGTGTGTCTCAGTGTGTGTCTCAGTGTGTGTCTCAGTGTGTGTCTCAGTGCGTGTCTCAGTGCGTGTCTCAGTGCGTGTCTCAGTGCGTCTCTCAGTGCGTGTCTCAGTGTGTGTCTCAGTGCGTGTCTCAGTGCCTGTCTCAGTGTGTGTCTCAGTGTGTGAATCTCAGTGTGTCTCAGTGTGTGTGTCTCAGTGCGTGTCTCAGTGTGTCTCTGTGTGTCTCAGTGTGTGTCTCAGTGTGTGTCTCAGTGCGTCTCTCAGTGTGTCTCAGTGTGTCTCAGTGTGTCTCAGTGCGTCTCTCAGTGTGTCTCTCAGTGTGTCTCTCAGTGTGTCTCAGTGTGTCTCAGTGTGTCTCAATGCGTGTCTCAGTGCGTGTCTCAGTGCGTGTCTCAGTGTGTGTCTCAGTGTGTGTCTCAGTGTGTCTCAGTGTGTCTCAGTGCGTCTCAGTGTGTCTCAGTGTGTCTCAGTGCGTGTCTCAGTGTGTCTCTCAGTGTGTCTCAGTGTGTCTCAGTGTGTCTCAGTGTGTCTCAGTGCGTGTCTCAGTGCGTGTCTCAGTGTGTCTCAGTGTGTGTCTCAGTGTGTCTCAGTGCGTGTCTCAGTGCGTGTCTCAGTGTGTGTCTCAGTGCCTGTCTCAGTGCGTGTCTCAGTGCGTGTCTCAGTGCCTGTCTCAGTGTGTCTCAGTGTGTCTCAGTGTGTGTCTCAGTGCGTGTCTCAGTGCGTGTCTCAGTGCCTGTCTCAGTGCGTGTCTCAGTGCCTGTCTCAGTGCCTGTCTCAGTGTGTGTCTCAGTGTGTCTCAGTGTGTCTCAGTGTGTCTCAGTGTGTCTCAGTGTGTCTCAGTGCGTGTCTCAGTGCGTGTCTCAGTGCGTGTCTCAGTGCGTGTCTCAGTGCGTGTCTCAGTGTTTCTCAGTGTGTGTCTCAGTGTGTCTCAGTGTGTCTCAGTGTGTCTCAGTGTGTCTCAGTGTGTGTCTCAGTGTGTGTCTCAGTGTGTGTCTCAGTGTGTCTCAGTGTGTCTCAGTGCGTCTCAGTGTGTCTCAGTGTGTCTCAGTGCGTGTCTCAGTGCGTCTCTCAGTGTGTCTCAGTGTGTCTCAGTGTGTCTCAGTGTGTCTCAGTGCGTGTCTCAGTGCGTGTCTCAGTGTGTCTCAGTGTGTGTCTCAGTGTGTCTCAGTGCGTGTCTCAGTGCGTGTCTCAGTGCGTGTCTCAGTGCCTGTCTCAGTGCGTGTCTCAGTGCGTGTCTCAGTTCCTGTCTCAGTGTGTGTCTCAGTGTGTGTCTCAGTGCGTGTCTCAGTGCCTGTCTCAGTGCGTGTCTCAGTGCCTGTCTCAGTGCCTGTCTCAGTGTGTGTCTCAGTGTGTCTCAGTGTGTCTCAGTGTGTCTCAGTGTGTCTCAGTGTGTCTCAGTGCGTGTCTCAGTGCGTGTCTCAGTGCGTGTCTCAGTGTTTCTCAGTGTGTGTCTCAGTGTGTCTCAGTGTGTCTCAGTGTGTCTCAGTGTGTCTCAGTGTGTGTCTCAGTGCGTGTCTCAGTGTGTCTCAGTGCCTGTCTCAGTGCGTGTCTCAGTGCGTGTCTCAGTGCGTGTCTCAGTGTGTCTCAGTGTGTCTCAGTGCGTGTCTCAGTGCGTGTCTCAGTGTGTCTCTCAGTGTGTGTCTCAGTGTGTGTCTCAGTGCGTGTCTCAGTGCGTGTCTCAGTGTGTCTCAGTGTGTCTCAGTGTGTCTCAGTGCGTGTCTCAGTGCGTGTCTCAGTGTGTCTCAGTGTGTGTCTCAGTGTGTGTCTCAGTGCGTCTCTCAGTGTGTCTCAGTGTGTCTCAGTGTGTCTCAGTGCGTCTCTCAGTGTGTCTCTCAGTGTGTCTCTCAGTGTGTCTCAGTGTGTCTCAGTGTGTCTCAGTGTGTCTCAGTGCGTGTCTCAGTGCGTGTCTCAGTGCGTGTCTCAGTGCGTGTCTCAGTGCGTGTCTCAGTGCGTGTCTCAGTGCGTGTCTCAGTGTGTGTCTCAGTGTGTGTCTCAGTGTGTCTCTCAGTGTGTGTCTCAGTGTGTGTCTCAGTGTGTGTCTCAGTGTGTGTCTCAGTGCCACCTTCAGCGGTCTGGCTCACTTCATCTCTCTCTCAGAACTGTTTTTCTCGACGTGGTTCCTTGGGGGTGTTTCTCTGCTTCGTCATCTGACTGGCAGACACACCTTCTGGCAAACTCCCCTGAGAACTCAGACGTGTTTGTGTGTGGCTGGTGAGTGTGTGTGTGACAGGCACAGTGACGGTATATTTTTCTGTATGTGACGTCTGTGTGTGTTTGTTTTCAGTGTGTGTGTTCCATGTACACGAGCCCACTCGTAATGCGAGCACGCTCCCCCCTCCCCCTCACCGCTTCTGTCTCACACTCCCCTCACCCCCTCTTGTTACCCACACTCCCTCCCTTCGCCTAGATACGTACCCCTTTTAAGTACCAACACCCCCTCCACTCAACGCTTTGCCCTCCCACATCGTTTCACACCCCCTCTTCACCGAAACACATGCCCCATTTTCGTGCCAACACTCCTCTCCTCACCTCCTCTCCCTGCCCTTCTCCACCTCAGCCCTCCCAATTTGATTCAGCTCCCTCTTCCTTCCTCTCTCCCCCTCTCCCCCTCATTAGTATATAGCAGGCATACCAGTCCATTTAGCATTCTGCTGTTTTACATATGCCTGTTTAGTCCTTTCTAGCATACAAATATGCAAAACGGCAAGCGAGGGAAGCATTGTGTGTGGGTAAGGGACGGACTGCGAATGTGTTTATGAGTGTGTGAATGTGTGTATGAGTGTGTGACTGTGTGGACGGACTGCGAATGTGTGTATGAGTGTGTGAGTGTGTGTGAGTGTGTGACTGTGTGGACGGACTGTGAATGTGTGTATGAGTGTGTGAATGTGTGTGTGAGTGTGTGACTGTGTGGACAGACTGTGAATGTGTGTTTGAGTGTGTGACTGTGTGGACAAACTGTGAATGTGTGTATGAGTGTGTGACTGTGAATGTGTGTATGAGTGTGTGACTGTGAATGTGTGTATGAGTGTGTGACTGTGAATGTGTGTATGAGTGTGTGACTGTGAATGTGTGTATGAGTGTGTGACTGTGAATATGTGTATGAGTGTGTGACTGTGAATATGTGTATGAGTGTGTGACTGTGAATGTGTGTTTGAGTGTGTGACTGTGAATGTGTGTTTGAGTGTGTGACTGTGAATGTGTGTTTGAGTGTGTGACTGTGAATATGTGTATGAGTGTGTGACTGTGAATGTGTGTTTGAGTGTGTGACTGTGAATGTGTGTTTGAGTGTGTGACTGTGTGTGAGTGAGTTTGGCTACTTGTTGGCGATATGAGCGGATCAAGTTCCAGCTAAACAAAACCAAAGGGATCAGAGTACCAGCCCTGATCCAAAATGGAAGCCACGTCTCTGTCTTCTTTAGTCTCCTTCTGTCTCATGGTCTTAGACATTTTATATAAATCCAAACAGCGTCGGCTCGGCTCGCCTCAGCGACGCAGGAAGAACAAAGGAAAGGAGAAGTTTCCTGGTACCCCTTCTCCTCTCCTCCACCTTCCCATCCCTCTCTTCTTAACTGTGGAGGAGATGAAGAGTTTCCTGGTTCCCCTTCTCCTCTCCTCCATCTTCCCATCCCTCTCTTCTTAACTGTGGAGGAGAGGAGAAGTTTCCTGGTACCCCTTCTCCTCTCCTCCACCTTCCCATCCCTCTCTTCTTAACTGTGGAGGAGAGGAGAAGTTTCCTGGTACCCCTTCTCCTCTCCTCCACCTTCCCATCCCTCTCTTCTTAACTGTGGAGGAGAGGAGAAGTTTCCTGGTTCCCCTTCTCCTCTCCTCCACCTTCCCATCCCTCTCTTCTTAACTGTGGAGGAGAGGAGAAGTTTCCTGGTACCCCTTCTCCTCTCCTCCACCTCTTCCCATCCCTCTCTTCTTAACTGTGGAGGAGATGAAGAGTTTCCTGGTTCCCCTTCTCCTCTCCTCCACCTCTTCCCATCCCTCTCTTCTTAACTGTGGAGGAGAGGAGAAGTTTCCTGGTACCCCTTCTCCTCTCCTCCACCTCTTCCCATCCCTCTCTTCTTAACTGTGGAGGAGAGCCAACAGATGATAGTCTCCTTCTCTTTTTTGTCTTTTGCTCTTTCGTTCCGTGACTCGTTCTGTAATTCGTTATTCCAGCAAGCGGAAAGCAGCCTATCATTGTGCAGGTAGGTCAGTATCAGCCAGGAAAGCAGCCAATCAGTGTGCAGGTAGGTCATTATCAGCCAGTAAAGCAGCCTATCAGTGTGCAGACAAATATAGAAGTGTAATGGGGATGATTAGCTTTTTTCTGTATTTAAAGCACAATAAAATGTGTCTTTGTGTGTGTATCTGTGTATCTGTGTGTCTCTGTGTGTGTATCTGTGTGTCTGTGTGTGTGTGTGTATCTATGTGTGTGTATCTGTGTATCTGTGTATCTGTGTATCTGTGTGTCTGTGTGTGTGTATCTGTGTGTCTGTGTGTCTGTGTGTGTATCTGTGTATCTGTGTGTGTGTGTGTGTCTGTGTGTGTGTGTGTGTATCTGTGTGTGTGTGTGTAGGTAGTCCGATGCAGTCTGGGAATCCAGTGTGAGTGTGAGGTATCCTCTAAACGGTTTGTGAATATGTGTGAGAGAGTGTGTGTGTGTGTGAGAGAGTGTGTGTGTGTGTGTGTGTGTGAGAGTGTGTGTGTGTATGTGTGTGTGTGTGTGTGTGTGTGAGAGTGTGTGTGTGAGAGTGTGTGTGTGTGTATGTGTGTGTGTGTGTGTGTGTGTGTGTGTGTGTGTGTGTGTGTGTGTGTGTGTGTGTGTGTGTGTGTGTGTGTGTGTGTGTGTGTGTGTGTGTGTGTGTGTGTGTGTGTGTGTGTGTGTGTGTGTGTGAGAGTGTGTGTGTGTGTGAGAGTGTGTGTGTGTGTGAGAGATAGAGTGCGTGTGTGTGTGTGTGTGAGAGAGAGAGTGTGTGTGTGTGTGTGAGAGGGTGTGTGTGTAGAAGTACATGCTCCATGCGGTCTTCAGCCATACAGTGAAGTGTTGGAGGCTCTTGATTACCACACTGTATCGTTGCTTGTGTTTCCTCTCCTCTGTCCTCCCCCTCCCCATCGCTCGTTTGCATAAACCCGCCTCTCTTCTGTTGGTATAATAGTCATTAATTCATTTTTGCTCCGCATGCCTTCTGATCCACAGAGAAAAGCCAGCCGGTCAATTTTCATGGTCCGCATACTGATGAGGGCTGTTTAGCAAGCTGCCCAATTATCCCCCCCCTCTCTCTCTCTCTCTCTCTTTCTGCAGCTTTCACTTTTAACCCTTGCCTGCCCGCTCGCCACATGCCCGCCTCCAAAGACAAACCATTGTCTTCTCTTCTTGTCTCAACATACAGTTTTAAATCTTCCAAAGAGACAAAAAGAGAAAAGAAACGAGGATGTTTGTCTCTCGTCTGCTCATTCGTTTGTTCGTTTATTTTCAGTCTGTGTTTAACGTTTAATTTGCGGCGTCTCTCTGCCCCTCGGCGAGCTACCCCCTGCGGCGTCTCTCTCCCCCGCGGTGTCTCTCTCCCCCGCGGCGTCTCTCTCCCCCTCGGCGAGCTACCCCCTTTTGTTTTTGCCTTTGAAATTGACAAAATCTTTAAATAAATCAATAGTTAATTGATTATTCACTTTTCCCCAAACGGCTGGCTCGGAGCACGTGTTGTCTGTGTGTTATAGATCCCGTGGCATTCCCAGCTCTTTCAAAGCAAGAGGCTGAGGTTGTGGTGGCAGAGAGCTTCTCGAGAAAAGATTTGGCTTCAGCTCTGTGGTGTCTGTGTGTGTGTGTGTCTGTGTGTGTGTGTGTGTGTGTGTGTGTGTGTGTGTGCGTGTGTGTGTGTGTGTGTGTGTGTGTGTGTGTGTGTGTGTGTGTGTGTGTGTGTGTGTGTGTGTGTGTGTGTGTGTGTGTGTGTGTGTGTGTGTGTGTGTGTGTGTGTGTGTGTGTGTGTGCGCATGCATACGTGTGTGTGTGGAGATAGTGTCCCGACATGAGCATCCACGGACCACAACAACAGCTCTTGTAAAACAGAAAAAGTTTCATGCTCCCAGGGCATATCCCCATATTGGATAATCCTGGTTGACAACAGAACATCGACAGATCTGTGGAGAACGGCAATACCAACAACAACAACCATGAAACCAGCCAGATGCTCACAGGATGTTTGTTGCTGTTTTCTATGTTTTTGCCGGGCACTTTACAACGACTCTTTAGTTTTCCGTGGCGGCCAAAGGAGCAGAGCGGCAAGGAGAAGAAGAATGAGGGCACACGATGCCACCTGGACCCTAAGAGCACTCTGAAGCAGAGTGGGCGCGGAAAGAGTGGCTCATGGGAAGGGAGGGCGTGAAGAAAAGGAGGAGGAGAGGGGCAAAAAAAAGAGAGGGAGGGTGCGAGGAGGGAAAAGGGAAGTGGCGTGGGGGGAAGAAAAGGGGCTTGGGGGCGAAGGGGTGAGGGGGTGAGGGGCACTTGGCGCTTGTCTCTGATATGCCATAAGGGTTGCAGGCATGTAATAATGGGAAATGTGGAGCAGAACGAAGAGGTAGAGGAGAGTGGGAGGAGTGAGGAAAAGAGGGGGAGGAGAAGGAGGAGAGAGAAGAGAGGGAGAGGAGAGGGAGGAGAGAGGGAAGAGAAAGGGAGAGGAGAGAGAGAGAGGCGGAGGAGTGGGAGAGGAGGGAGGAGAAGGAGGAGATAAGGAAAGAGGGAGAGAGGAGACAGATGTTAGAGCTGGCCTGTTGCCAACTAGATGCAGTCATGAGGAACGAATCAGTGCTCACTCTGACACTTGTTGCTGGGCCAGGGGGGTGTAAACAGACCAGACGTCCCTCCTCTACCTCTTCTCCTTCATATCAGCATCTTCCTCTTTTCATTTCTCCCCCAACCCCACACCCCCGCAACAAAAAAACGAGGTATTTATGCATTCAGGTTAGAGGAGGTGAGAGTGGCACTGAGAGGCCAGGGAGTGTAGTGTGAGATAGACAGAGGTGTGTGAGGGGGGAGGCATATGGTACTCACGCATGCTGTTACGTTCCACATACTAATATCTGCTGAGTAGACAGCCTTTATGTATGTGTATGTGCGTGTGTGTGTGTGTGTGTGTGTGTGTGTGTGTGTGTGTGTGTGTGTGTGTGTGTGTGTGTGTGTGTGTGTGTGTGTGTGTGTGTGTGTGTGTGTGTGTGTGTGTGTGTGTGTGTGTGTGTGTGTGTGTGTGTGTGTGTGCGGGTGTGATTGCATGTATGTGTTTATGTCTCTGAGTTTGTTCACGTGCCAATGTAGTGAAGACAACACAGAAGCGAACACAGAAGCGAACACAGAAGCGAACACAGAAGCGAACACAGAAGCGAACACAGAAGCGAACACAGAAGCGAACACAGAAGCGAACACAGAAGCGAACACAGAAGCGAACACAGAAGCGAACACATAGAATGGTTGGTTTTTGGGGAGAAAACACACACGTCTTATTGGAACACTGTCAACAGGTCATGGGACTCTTGCTTTAGGCATGATACCTGCCTGAGTACAGGAAGAGAGTGAGATGAAAAGAAAATCAGAGAGAGAGAAAGAGAGAGAGGTTGGGATACAGGGGGTAGAGGGAAAGAGAGAGCGAGAAAGAGAAGGGGAGAGGGGGAAGAGAGAGAGAGAGATAGAGAGAGAGAGAGAGAGAGAGAGAGAGAGAGAGAGAGAGAGAGAGAGAGAGAGAGAGAGAGAGAGAGAGAGAGAGAGAGAGAGAGAGAGAGAGAGAGAGAGAGAGAAAAAACCTAGGACATTATAAAATCCATGTACACAAGCAAATGTGCGGTTAAAATAGGCAGAATACGCACACATTTCTTTCAACAGGGCCGTGGGGTGAGACAGGGATGGAGCTTAAGCCCCACCCTCTTCAACATATATAACAATAAATATGCGAGGGCACTAGAACAGTCTCACCCTTCTAGAATCTGAAGTCAAATGTCTACTGTTTGCTGATGATCTGGTGCTTATGTCACCAACCAATGAGGGCCAACAGCAGCACCTAGATCTTCTGCACAGATTCTGTCAGACCTGGGCCCTGACAGTAAATCTCAGCGAGACCAAAATAATGGTGTTCCATAAAAGGTCCAGTTGCCAGGACCACAAATACAAATTATATCTAGACACCGTTGCCATAGAACATCAGCGCTACAGGTAACTTCCACAAAGCTGTGAACGATCTGATAGACAAGGCAAGAAGGGCCTTCTATGCCATCAAAAGGAACATAATTAGATCTGGCTAAAACTTAAATCAGTTATAGAACCCATTGCCCTTTATGGTTGTGAGGTCTGGGGTCCGCTCACCAAGACTTCATAAAATGGGACGAACACCAAATTGAGACTCTGCATGCAGAATTCTGCTAAAATGTCCTCTACGTACAACATAAAACACCAAATAATGCATGCAGAGTAGAATATATTCCGATACCCGCTAATTATCAAAATCCAGAAAAGAGAAGTTCAATTCTACAACCACCTAAAAGGAAGTGATTCCTAAGTCTTCCATAACAAAGCCATCACCTACAGAGAGATGATCCTGGAGAAGAGTCCCCTAAGCAAACTGGTCCTGGGGTTCTGTTCACAAACACAAACAGACCCCACGGAGCCCCAGGACAGCAACACAATTAGACTCAACTAAGCCATGAGATAACAAAAAGATAATTACTTGACACATTGGAAAGAATTAACAAAAAAACAGAGCAAACTAGAATGCTATTTGGCCCTAAACAGAGAGTACACAGTGGCAGAATACCTGACCACTGCGACTGACCCAAACTTAATGAAAGCTTTGACTATGTACAGACTCAGTGAGCATAGCCTTGCTATTGAGAAAGGCCGCCGTAGGCAGACATGGCTCTCAAGAGAAGACAGGCTACATGCTCACTGCCCACAAAATGACGTGGAAACTGAGCTGCAATTCCTAACAACCTGCCAAATGTATGACCATATTAGAGAGACATGTTTCCCTCAGATTACACAGATCCACAAAGAATTTGAAAACAAACCCGATTTTCATAGACTGCCATATCTATTGGGTGAAATACCGCAGTGTGCCATCACAGCAGCAATATTTGTGACCTGTTTCCACAAGAAAAGGGCAACCAGTGAAGAACAAACACCATTGTAAATACAACCCATATTTATGTTTATTTATTTTCCCTTTTGTACTTTAACCATTTCCACATCGTTACAACACTGTATACATATATACATATTATGATGTAATGTAATGTCTTTATCATTTTGGAACTTCTGTTGGTGTAATATTTACTGTTCATTTTTATTGTTTATTTCACTTTTGTATATTATCTACTTCAGTTGCTTTGGCAATGTTAACACATGTTTCCAATGCCAATTAAGCCCCTTGAATTGAATTGAGAGAGAAGGTAGATGGGAAGAAAGAGAAAGGGATCATCCCATCCTGGACCAAATGTTAGCTCTTAGGATGAGGGGAGGAGAGAAGGATGGCGTTTCTACTCCTTTGCTTCAATCCCTTTATTTTTGTTGCCTTGTTCATCAGCGGGAAATCGTATGTTGTTCAGTAATCTGCTTTTGTCTGTCTGGTGGATAAAGGGAGACATTATGGTACATGCAGAGGGGGGAGGTGGTAGATTGAGGGGCGGTGGAGGGGTGAGTCTCAAATCAAAAGCTGCATTTAAATAAGAACAATAGTCCATCTGAGGTGAATAAAGAGGAGTGGAGAGGAGTGGAGAGGAGAGGAGAGGAGAGGAGAGGAGAGGAGAGGAGAGGCTTTACAGAAACTCTTGATAAAAGAAGTTATCCATGATTCACCAAATTATATTTTGATAGAGGAAGCAAAATATTTTAAGCATATGTTTTCTTTTAAGTCTCCTCCATTTCCACTGAATTATGTTAACTATAAGGAGTTATTTCATAGTAATAATAATAATAATAACAACAATGTAAAATTAACAAATTACAGAAAGACCTGTGTGAAGGCCAACTTACAGAAGAGGACATTTTTAAGGCAATAAAATCTCTTCAGTCTGGAAAAAGACCAGAGCTTGACGGTATACCAGTAGAGGTATATCAGACCTTTTTTGATATAGTCAAAGTACCATTATTAGCATGTTTTAATTACTCCTATAGAAATGGTAGACTTTGAGGTACTCAACAAGAAGCTCTGATTTCATTACTACTAAAACAGGACCCAGGTGGGAAGTATAAAGATCCAGTCCATTTAAAACACTGGAGGCCTCTAACACTTCAATGTTGTGATGTGAAAATCCTGGCTAAATGCAGAGCACATAGAGCCAAACAGGTTTTACCAGATATTGTTCATCCTGATCAGATTTTTTTTACATGGATGATATATTGGAGATAATATACGACCATTACTTGAAACAATTGAACATTATGAAACGGAGAGGTACAGTAAATACTTGTCTATTTACGGAAAAATCACATTGATTCACTTTTGGTCGAACCACAGTTGACTTACTAATGGTGCTGCCTACTCCATATTACTTGTTTTTTAAATCATATGAGCAAAACAAATTTCATTTTTTTGGGAATGCTAAGCCATGACAAAATTAAACGTGCCTATTTATGTAATGAATATGAGTTTGGGGGGGGGGGGGGGGGGGTAAATGTGTTAAATATTCAAGCTTTAAACCTCTCACTAAAAGCTTCACTCATACATACTTAAACCCAAAATGGTTCTCCAGTAAATTATGAAGAAAGGCTCATCCTTTGTTCAAAAAACGCCTTTTTGCCTTTATAGAGATTACAAGTTCTCATTTCCGACTAATTGAAAAGTACATTTTGTTTATGGGATTTATGGAGTTATAATTGTTAATGACATTATGAATAGAAACGGAAGAGTTTTGTCACATGTACACTACCGGTCAAAAGTTTGGGATCTTATTGAAATGTCCTTGTTTTTGAAAGAAAAGCTCATTTTTGGTCTATTAAAATAACATCAAATTGATCAGAAATACAGTTTGACATTGTTAATGTTGTAAATGACTATTGTAGCTGGAAACGGCAGATTTTTTAATGGAATATCTACATAGGCTTACAGAGGCCCATTATCAGAAAACATAACTCCTGTGTTCCAATGGCACATTGTGTTAGCTAATCCAAGTTTAAATTTTTTTTTTAAATAATTTTAAAATGCAAATTGATCATTAGAAAACTCTTTTGCAATTATGTGTAGCACAGCTGAAAACTGAGGTCCTGGTTAAAGAAGCAATTAAACTGGCCTTCTTTAGACTAGTTGAGTATCTGAAGCATCAATCAATCAATCAATCAAGTTTGTTTTATATAGCCCTTCGTACATCAGCTAATATCTAGAAGTGCTGTACAGAGACCCAGCCTAAAACCCAAAACAGCTAGAATGCAGGTGAAGAAGCACGGTGGCTAGGAAAAACTCCCTAGAAAGGCCAAAACCTAGGAAGAAACCTAGAGAGGAACCAGGCTATGAGGGGTGGCCAGTCCTCTTCTGGCTGTGCCGGGTGGAGATTATAACAGAACTATGCCAAGATGTTCAAAAATGTTCATAAGTGACAAGCATGGTCAAATAATAATCAAGGATAATTTTCAGTTGGCTTTTCATAGCCGATCATTAAGAGTTGAAAAACAACAGGTCTGGGACAGGTGGCGGTTCCATAACCGCAGGCAGAACAGCTGAAACTGGAACAGCAGCAAGGCCAGGCGGACTGGGGACAGCAAGGAGCCACCACGCCCGGCAGTCCCGACGTATGGTTCCAGGGCTCAGGTCCTCCGAGAGAAAGAAAGAGAGAAGGAGAAAATTAGAGAGAGCCAAGATTTTCAAAATGTTCATAAATGACAAGCATGGTCAAATAATAATCAGGAATAAATCTGTTGGCTTTTCATAGCCGATCATTAAGAGTTGAAAACAGCAGGTCTGGGACAGGTAGAGGTTCCGTAACCGCAGGCAGAACAGTTGAAACTGGAATAGCAGCAAGGCCAGGTGGACTGGGGACAGCAGGGAGTCGTCATGCCCGGTAGTCCTGACGTATGATCCTAGGGCTCAGGTTCTCAGAGAGAGAGAGAAAGAAAGAGAGAACGAGAGAATTAGAGAAAGCATACTTAAATTCACACAGGACACTGGATAAGACAGGAGAAGTACTCCAGGTATAACAAACTGACCCTAGCCCCCCGACACAAACTTCTGCAGCATAAATACTGGAGGCTGAGACAGAAGGGGTCAGGAGACACTGTGGCCCTATCCGATGATACCCCCGGACAGGGCCAAATAGGAAGGATATAACCCCACCCACTTTGCCAAAGCACAGCCCCCGCACCACTGGTGGGATATCTTCAACCACCAACTTATAATCCTGAGACAAGGCCGAGTATAGCCAACAAAGATCTCCACCACAGCACAAACCAACGCCATCCCAGACAGGAAGATCACGTCAGTAACTCAACCCACTCAAGTGACGCACCCCTCCCAGGGACGGCATGAAAGAGCACCAGTAAGCCAGTGACTCAGCCCCTGTAATAGGGTTAGAGGCATTGAATCCCAGTGGAGAGAGGGGAACCGGCCAGGCAGAGACAGCAAGGGCGGTTCGTTGCTCCAGAGCCTTTCCGTTCACCTTCACACTCCTGGGCCAGACTACACTCAATCATATGACCTACTGAAGAGATAAGTCTTCAGTAAAGACTTAAAGGTTGAGACCGAGTCTGCGTCTCTCACATGGGTAGGCAGACTGTTCCATAAAAATCGAGATCTATAGGAGAAAGCCCTGCCTCCCGCTGTTTGCTTAGAAATTCTAGGGACAATTAGGAGGCCTGCGTCTTGTGACCGTAGCGTACGTATTGGTATGTACGGCAGGACCAACTCGGAAAGATAGGTAGGAGCAAGCCCATGTAACGCTTTATAGGTTAACAGTAAAACCTTGAAATCAGCCCTTGCCTTAACAGGAAGCCAGTGTAGGGAAGCTAGCACTGGAGTAATATGATCAAATTTCTTGGTTCTAGTCAGGATTTTAGTAACCGTATTTAGCACTAACTGAAGTTTATTTAGTGCTTTATCCGGGTAGCCGGAAAGTAGAGCATTGCAGTAGTCTAACCTAGAAGTAACAAATGCATGGATTAATTTTTCTGCATCATTTTTGGACAGAACATTTCTGATTTTTACAATGTTACGTAGATGGAAAAAAGCTGTCCTTGAAACAGTCTTGATAAGTTCGTCAAAAGAGAGATCAGCGTCAAGAGTAACGCCGTGGTCCTTCACAGTTTTATTTGAGACGACTTTACAACCATCAAGATGAATTGTCAGATTTAACAGAAGATATCTTTGTTTCTTGGGACCTAGAACAAGCATCTCTGTTTTGTCCGAGTTTAAAAGTAGAAAGTTTTCAGCCATCCACTTCCTTATGTCTGAAACACAGGCTTCTAGCGAGGGTAATTTTGGGGCTTCACCATGTTTCATTGAAATGTACAGCTGTGTGTCATCCGCATAGCAGTGAAAGTTAACATTATGTTTTCGAAAAAACATCCCCAAGAGGTAAAATATATAGTGAAACAATAGTGGTCCTAAAACGGAACCTTGAGGAACACCGAAATGCACAGTTGATTTGTCAGAGGACAAACCATTCACAGAGACAAACTGATATCTTTCCGACAGGTAAGATCTAAACCAGGCCAGAACTGGTCCGTGTAGACCAATTTGGGTTTCCAGTTTCTCCAAAAGAATGTGGTGATCGATGGTGTCAAAGGCAGCACTAAGGTCTAGTAGCACGAGGACAGATGCAGAGCCTCGGTCTGACGCCATTAAAAGGTAATTTACCACCTTCACAAGTGCAGTCTCAGTGCTATGATGGGGTCTAAAACCAGACTGAAGCATTTCGTATACATTGTTTGTCTTCAGAAAGGCAGTGAGTTGCTGCGCAACAGCTTTTTCTAAAATGTTTGAGAGGAATGGAAGATTCGATATAGGCCGATAGTTTTTTATATTTTCCGTGTCAAGGTTTGGCTTTTTCAAGAGAGGCTTTATCACTGCCACTTTTAGTGAGTTTGGTACACATCCGGTGGATAGAGAGCTGTTTATTATGTTCAACATAGGAGGGCCAAGCACAGGAAGCAGCTCTTTCAGCAGTTTAGTAGGAATAGGATCCAGTATGCAGCTTGAAGGTTTAGAGGCCATGATTATTTTCATCATTGTGTAAAGAGATATAGTACTAAAACACTTAAGTGTCTCTCCCGATCCCAGGCCCTGGCAGAGCTGTGCAGATCCAGGACAGCTAAGCCCTGGAGGAATACGCAGATTCAAAGAGGAGTCCGTAATTTGCTTTCTAATGGTCATGATCTTTTCCTCAAAGAAGTTCATGAATTTATTACTTCTGAAGTGAAAGCCATCCTCTCTTGGGGAATGCTGCTTTTTAGTTAGCTTTGCAACAGTATCAAAAATAAATTTTGGATTGTTCTTATTTTCCTCGATTAAGTTGGAAAAGTAGGATGATCGAGCAGCAGTGAGGGCTCTTCGGTGCTGCACGGTACTGTCTTTCCAAGCTAGTCGGAAGACTTCCAGTTTGGTGTGGCGCCATTTCCGTTCCAATTTCCTGGAAGCTTGCTTCAAAGCTCGGGTATTTTCTGTATACCAGGGAGCTAGTTTCTTATGACAAATGTTTTTAGTTTTTAGGGGTGCAACTGCATCTAGGGTATTGCGCAAGGTTAAATTGAGTTCCTCAGTTAAGTGGTTAACTGATTTTTGTCCTCCGACGTCCTTGGGTAGGCAGAAGGAGTTTGGAAGGGCATCAAGGAATTTTTGTGTTGTCTGAGAATTTATAGCATGACTTTTGATGCTCCTTGGTTGGGGTCTGAGCAGATTATTTGTTGCGATTGCAAACGTAATAAAATGGTGGTCCGATACATTTTAAGTCATTTAGCAGACGCTCTTATCCAGAGCGACTTACAAATTGGAAAGTTCATACATATTCATCCTGGTCCCGCCGTGGGGAATGAACCCACAACCCTGGCGTTGCAAGCGCCATGCTCTACCAACTGAGCCACACGGGACCATAGTCCAGGATTATGTGGGAAAACATTAAGATCTACAACATTTATTCCAAGGGACCAAACTAGGTCCAGAGTATGACTGTGGCAGTGAGTAGGTCCAGAGACATGTTGAACAAAACCCACTGAGTCGATGATGGCTCCGAAAGCCTTTTGGAGTGGGTCTGTGGACTTCTCCATATGAATATTAAAATCACCAAAAATTAGAATATGATCTGCTATGACTACAAGGTCTGATAGGAATTCAGGGAACTCAGAGAGGAACGCTGTATATGGCCCAGGAGGCCTGTAAACAGTAGCTATAAAAAGTGATTGAGTAGGCTGCATAGATTTCATGACTATAAACTCAAAAGACAAAAACGTCATTTTTTTTTTTGTAAATTGAAATTTGCTATCATAAATGTTAGCAACACCTCCGCCTTTGCGGGATGCACGGAGGATATGGTCACTAGTGTAACCAGGAGGTGAGGCCTCATTTAACACAGTAAATTCATCAGGCTTAAGCCATGTTTCAGTCAGGCCAATCACATCAAGATTATGATCAGTGATTAGTTCATTGACTATGACTGCCTTTGAAGTGAGGGATCTAACATTAAGTAACCCTATTTTGAGATGTGAGGTATCATGATCTCTTTCAATAATGGCAGGAATGGAGGAGGTCTTTATCCTAATAAGATTGCTAAGGCGAACACCGCCATGTTTAGTTTTGCCCAACCTAGGTCGAGGCACAGACACAGTCTCAATGGGTATGGGTATGGCTGAGCTGACTACACTGACTGTGCTATTGGCAGACTCCACTAAGCTGGCAGGTTGGCTAACAGCCTGCTGCCTGGCCTGCACCCTATTTCATTGTGGGGCTAAAGGAGTTAGAGCCCTATCTATGTTGGTAGATAAGATGAGAGCACCCCTCCAGCTAGGATGGAGTCCGTCACTCCTCAGCAGGTCAGGCTTGGTCCTGTTTGTGGGTGAGTCCCAGAAAGAGGGCCAATTATCTACAAATGCTATCTTTTGGGAGGGGCAGAAAACAGTTTTCAACCAGCGATTGAGTGCTGAGACTGCTGTAGAGCTCGTCACTCCCCCTAACTGGGAGGGGGCCAGAGACAATTACTCGATGCCGACACATCTTTCTAGCTGATTTACACGCTGAAGCTATGTTGCACTTGGTGACCTCTGACTGTTTCATCCTAACATCGTTGGTGCCGACGTGGATAACAATATCTCTATACTCTCTACACTCGCCAGATTTAGCTTTAGCCAGCACCATCTTTAGATTAGCCTTAACCTGTTGGGGATGGGGGCGCTGTTTAGACTATTTATGCTAATGTGGCTAATTTTTTAAACGGCTTCCCACAAAATCCTTGATCGTACAATATGCATATTATTATTATTATTGGATAGAAAACAGTCTATAGTTTCTATAGGAGTTGAAATTTTGTCTCTAAGTGGAACAGAGCCCATTCTACAGCAATTTCCCTGACATGGAGTCAGATTTGAGAAACGTTGGCCACTTTTCTGAAGTCATTTAAACGGGCACTGTCGTTGCTATGACTATACGGACACTTCTTACGTCTTCCCCTGGATGCCTTTACGTGATGACGATTCCAACGGGCTCGATTGCTCGTTCACAGGCCCTACAAATGAAAAAAACCTTTAGCTAGCAAGTCTTTTCTTGCTGCGTAACGCGCGTGGAAGACACCGACCCTCTCCTGTTCCAAGCGTTAGTTTAGCCTGTTATATTTCTCCGGTCATCTTTTCACTCGTTATAGGAGTTACAAACATCACAAAGTAGTTAATTTAAAGCGTTTTATAGCAATTTATATCCGTTTAGTGCGATTTTGGGACATTTATTTTTGCAACGATGTGAAAAGTTGGTCACGCTTTTCAGTTCATCCCGAACGTAGTTGACATTTCCACATGGCAAGAGGACAGCTTTCCACCAAAAGACGATTTCTCCCAAGAAAGGATCCTTTGCCCAAGATACTGATGGAAGAACAGCTCAAGGTAGGACATTTTTATTATGATAAATCGTGTTTCTGTCGAAACATTTTAGTGGCTTAGGACGCCATGTTTTTTGACGTAGCTTCGCTTGGCGCAAACTGTATTGAAAAGTAAGGATAAATTAAAAAATGTAATAACGCAATTGTATTAAGAATTAAATTGTCTATCAATCCCTGTCCACCCTATATTTTTTAGTCACGTTTATGAGTATTTATGTATAAGAGTAGATCACTGTCTAAGTGGCGCAAGGACGTTTTCTTTACCAGCTTGTCTACATTTCACATTGTCTAACCATGATTTTGGTGGCTAAATATAAACATTTTCGATCAAACTGTATATGCATGTTGTAATGTGATGTTACAGGAGTGTCATCGGAAGAATTCTGAGAAGGTTAGTGAAAAAATTAATATCTTTTGGCGATGTTGACTTTTATCGCTCACTTTGGCTAGAATCAATGCTGGGCTGCTAATTGCTATGTGCTAAGCTAATATAACGATTTATTGTGTTTTCGCTGTAAGACACTTAGAAAATCTGAAATATTGTCTGTATTCACAGGATCTGTGTCTTTCGATTCGTGTATGCTGTGTATTTTTACGAAATGTTTGATGATTAGTAGTTAGGTAAACACGTTGCTCATTGTAATTATTCTAGTCCATTTGTGATGGTGGGTGCAATTGTAAACTATGCCATATACCTGAAATATGCACTTTTTTCTAACAAAACCTATCCCATACCATAAATATGTTATCAGACTGTCATCTAATGAGTTTTTTTGTTGGTTAGGGGCTATAAATATCTTAGTTTAGCCGAATTGGTGATGGCTACTGGTGTTGGTGGACAAATAAAAGATGGTGGAATATGCTAATGTGTTTTTTAGGTAATAGATGTACATCTTTACATATTGTGTCTTCCCTGTAAAACATTTTAAAAATCGGAAATGTTGACTGGATTCATAAGATCTGTGTCTTTCATTAGCTGTATTGGACTTTAATGTGTGAAAGTTAAATATTTTAAAAAAATATTTTTTTTGAATTTCGCGGCACTGGTTTTTCAGTGGGGGGGGGGGGGGAGTGCCGCTAGCGCCACGCTGATCCTAGACAGGTTAACGTCGGTAGCCCTGCCACCTGGTAAACAGTGTATGATCACTGGGTGATTCGTTTTAAGTCTAATACTGCGGGTAATGGAGTCGCCAATGACTAGGGTTTTCAATTTGTCAGAGCTAATGGTTGGAGCCTTCGGCGTCTCAAACCCCGTAGCGGGAGGAGTAGAGACAAGAGAAGACTCAGCCTCAGACTCCAACTCGCTACACAATGGGGAAAACCGGTTGAAAGTTTCTGTCGGCTGAATGAGCGACACCAGTTGAGCATTCCTACAGCATTTTCCTCCAGAAGCCATAAGAAAGTTGTCCGGCTGCGGGGACTGTGCGGGGGGTTTATACTAACTGGTGGCACAGACGCTGTTTCTTCCTTTCCTACACTGAAATTACCCTTGCCTAACGATTGCGTCTGAAGCTGGGCTTGCAGCACAGCTATTCTCGCCGTAAGGCGATCGTTCTCCTGTATATTATGAGTACAGCGACTGCAATTAGAAGACATCACGTTAATGTTACTACTTAGCTTCGGCTGTTGAAGGTGCTGACGAACCATGTCCAGATAAAGCGTCCGGAGTGAAAAAGTTGAATGAGGGAAAAAAAAAAAAAAATAATAATAATAATTGCGATGGAAAAACTAAAAATATAAACGGTAATTAAAAAGAAAAACAAAAACAAGTTGGCAGCAAAACGCACAGCAACAAAACGCACAGCAGACACGTCTGCAAATTCAACAGCATCAGCATTTGCGGGTTCGATTACAGGCTCAAAATGGCCAGAAACAAAGAACTTTCCTCTGAATCATGTCAGTCTATTCTTGTTCTGAGAAATGAAGGCAATTCCTTGTGAGAAATTGCCAAGAAACTCAAGATCTTGAGGACAAGTACATTAGAGTGTCTAGTCTCTAACCAGAATAAAAAGAGGAGTGGGAGGCTGCAACCAGTGTCTGTGTTCTTTTTCCATCTTATTCTTTTCTTTTCATTGGCCAGTCTGAGATATTACTTTTTCTTTGCAACTCTGCCTAGAAGGCCAGCATCCCGGAGTCGCCTCTTCACTGTTGATGTTGAGGCTGGTGTTTTGTGGGTACTATTTAATGAAGCTGCCAGATGAGGACGTGTGAGACGTCCTTTTCTCAAACTAGACACTCTAATGTAGTTATCCTCTTGCTGTGATGTGCACCGGGGCCCCCCACTCCTCTTTATATTCTGTTCGAGACAGTTTTCTACAAAAGTCTTTTCTTTGCAATGGTACCAATTATATGCATATTCTGGATTCAGGGCCTGAGCAACAGGCAGTTTACTTTGTGCACGTCAGTCAGGCGGATATTGAGAAGAAAGGACCCTAGTCCTAAGAACTTGTCTATTTCAAACCTGTGATCTCTATCTGTAGAAAAATGAATTAAAATTATTGAATTTTCAATATTTTTTGTTGTTGTTGCTGTCATTATCACAGACAGATAAACATAGCATGTATTGTTCTACGACCAATTAAAATGAAACCTGCAGAAAAACTAGCCAGCGAAGTCTTTAACCTTAAACATGATACTTACATAACCCTAACCCTAATCGTGCTTAATGCGGTGAAGTCAGAGTTGGGACGTCTGTAACAATTCCAGTGGTGGAAACAAGAGTCAGGTGCAGAGAGCAGGAATCTCTTACAAAAGGTGGAATTTATTTCCTTCACGTAATCACCTACAAAACGGTGACGCCACTTTAAACACTGGGCGCGTAAAGAAAAAATGTCCAACATCAATAGAATAACGAAATCCACAAAATACACACCACAAACACGAAACAGAAAATCAAGCCCGCACAAAAGGGAGCGGGCAAACTGGGTTTAAATAACCCCTAATCTAAACACACAACAGGTGAAACAAATTAGACAAACTAAAAGGATAACAGAAAAGGGGATCGGTGGCAGCTAGTAGACCGGAGACGACGACCGCCGAGCGCCGCCCGAACGGGAAGAGGCACCATCCTCGGCGGGACTCGTAACAGTACCCCCCTCCCGACGCGCGGCTCCCGCAGCGCGCCGACTCCGGCCTCGAGGACGACCCGGAGGACGAGGAGCAGGGCGCTCCGGATGGAGGCGGTGAAAGTCCCTCAACAGGGACGGATCCAAGATGTCCCCCACCGGTACCCAGCATCTCTCCTCCGGACCGTACCCCTCCCAGTCCACGAGGTACTGCAGGCCCCTCACCCGGCGTCTTGAATCCAGAATAGTTCTGATCCTATACGCCGGGGACCCCTCGATGTCGAGAGGGGGAGGAGGGACCTCCGGCACCTCACCTTCCTGCAGGGGACCAGCTACCACCGGCCTGAGGAGAGACACATGAAACGAGGGGTTAATACGATAGTAAGAGGGAAGTTGTAACCTATAACACACCTCGTTTATCCTCCTCAGGACTTTAAATGGCCCCACACACTGCGGCCCCAGCTTCCGGCAGGGCAGGCGGAGGGGCAGGTTTCGGGCCGAGAGCCAGACCCTGTCCCCTGGTGCAAACACAGGGGCCTCACTGCGGTGGCGGTCAGCGCTCCTCTTCTGCCGTTCACTGGCCTGCTTAAGAGAGTCCTGGACCGCTCGCCAGGTCTCTCTAGAGCGCTGTACCCATTCCTCCACCGCAGGAGCCTCAGTCTGGCTCTGGTGCCACGGAGCCAGGACCGGCTGGTACCCCAGTACACACTCGAAAGGCGACATGTTCGTAGATGAGTGGCGGAGTGAGTTCTGGGCCAACTCCGCCCACGGGACGTACCTCGCCCATTCTCCTGGCCGGTCCTGGCAATACGACCTCAGAAACCTACCCACCTCCTGGTTCACTCTCTCCACCTGCCCATTACTTTCGGGGTGATACCCAGAGGTAAGGCTGACCGAGACCCCCAGACGCTCCATAAACGCCCTCCATACCCGGGACGTGAACTGGGGACCTCGATCAGATACGATATCCTCCGGCACCCCATAATGCCGGAAGACGTGGGTAAATAGAGCCTCCGCAGTCTGTAGGGCCGTAGGGAGACCAGGCAATGGGAGGAGACGACAGGACTTAGAGAACCGATCCACAACGACCAAAATGGTAGTGTTCCCCTGAGACGGAGGAAGATCCGTCAAAAAATCTACTGATAGATGAGACCATGGCCGTTGTGGAACCGGAAGGGGTTGTAACTTCCCCCTTGGTAGGTGCCTAGGAGCCTTACTCTGAGCGCATACCGAGCAGGAGGAGACATAGAGTCTCACGTCCTTAGCCAAGGTGGGCCACCAGTATTTCCCTCTAAGACCACGCACTGTCCTCTCCACCCCCGGATGACCCGAAGCAGGTATTGAGTGAGCCCACCGAATCAATCGATCACGAACACCAAGCGGTACGTACCTACGGCCAGTCGGACACTGGGACGGCGCAGGTTCTACCCTCAACGCCCGCTCGATGTCCGCGTCCACCTCCCATACCACCGGAGCCACCAGACATGAGGCGGGAAGGATGGGAGTCGGATCGATGGGCCGGTCATCCGTGTCATAGAGACGAGACAGCGCGTCGGCCTTTGTGTTGAGGGAACCTGGTCGGTAAGAGATCGTAAATCTAAAACGAGTAAAAAACATGGCCCACCTCGCCTGACGCGGATTCAATCTCCTCGCCTCTCGGATATACTCCAGATTGCGATGGTCAGTCCAGATGAGAAAAGGGTACTTAGCCCCCTCAAGCCAGTGTCTCCACACCTTCAGGGCTTTTACCATAGCTAGTAACTCCCTGTCCCCCACATCATAGTTCCGCTCCGCCGGACTCAACTTCTTAGAAAAGAAAGCACAGGGACGGAGCTTCGGTGGCGTGCCCGAGCGCTGTGATAGCACGGCTCCAACACCAGCCTCGGACGCATCCACCTCCACTATGAACGCTAATGAAGGGTCCGGATGCGCCAACACGGGAGCCTCAGTGAAACGTGCCTTCAACTGGTTAAAAGCTCTCTCAGCCTCGGCCGACCACTGTAGACGCACCGGCCCTCCCTTTAGCAGTGAGGTAATGGGGGCCGCCACTTGGCCAAAACCCCGGATAAACCTCCGGTAGTAATTGGCAAACCCTAAAAACCGCTGCACCTCCTTTACCGTGGCTGGAGTCGGCCAATTACGCACGGCGTTAACGCGATCACACTCCATAACCACCCCTGACATGGAAATGCGATAACCCAGGAAGGAAACGGCTTGTTTGGAAAACACACATTTCTCAGCCTTGACGTATAGGTCATGCTCCAGCAGCCTCCCAAGAACCCTGCGCACCAGGGAAACATGCGCGGCGCGTGTAGCAGAATAGATCAGGATGTCATCAATATACACTACCACACCCTGCCCGTGCATGTCCCTGAGAATCTCATCTACAAAGGATTGGAAAACGGCTGGAGCATTCTTTAACCCATACGGCATGACGAGGTACTCATAGTGGCCTGATGTGGTACTAAACGCTGTTTTCCACTCGTCTCCCTCCCGAATACGCACCAAATTATACGCGCTCCTAAGATCCAGTTTTGTGAAAAAACGTGCTCCGTGGAATGATTCCACCGCCGTAGCGATGAGAGGTAGCGGATAACTAAATCCCACTGTGATTGAATTTAGACCTCGATAATCAATGCACGGACGCAGTCCTCCCTCCTTTTTTCTCACAAAAAAGAAACTCGAGGAGACGGGTGACATGGAGGGCCGAATGAACCCCTGTCTCAGAGCTTCCGTGACATATGTCTCCATAGCCAACGTCTCCTCCTGTGACAAGGGGTACACATGACTCCTGGGAAGTGCAGCGTTCACCTGGAGGTTTATCACACAATCCCACCGTCGATGAGGTGGTAATTTAGTCGCTTTCTTTTTACTAAAAGCGATAGCCAAATCGGCATATTCTGGGGGAATGCGCACAGTGGAAAACTGGTCTGGACTCTCCACCGAGGTGGCACCGATGGAAACTCCCACACACCTACCTGAACACTCCTCTGACCACCCCTGAAGAGCTCCCTGTCTCCAGGAAATGAGGGGATTGTGAATGGCTAGCCAAGGAACCCCCAACACCACTGGAAACCCAGGTGAATCAATAAGGTAGAAACTAATCTGCTCCCTATGATCCCCCTGTGTTACCATGTCCAGCGGAATCGTGGCCTCCCTGACCAGCCCTGACCCTAGCGGTCGGCTATCTAAGGAGTGCACAGGGAAAGGAGGGTCTATCTGTACCAACGGAATACCCAACTTACGGGCTAGACCGCGATCCATAAAACTCCCAGCTGCGCCTGAGTCTACGAGCGCCTTATGCTGAAGAGAAGGGAAAAACGCAGGGAAGAAAATAATCAAAAACATGTGACCGACAGGAAGCTCTGGGTGAGTCTTGTGCCTACTCACCTGGGGTGATCGAGGAGTATTCCGCCTGCCATCTCCATTCCCAGAGGCGCTCCTCCAACACCGGTCTGAAGTGTGTCCTCTCCTGCCACAATAGGTGCAAGAGTAGCTACCTCCTCTGGCCCCCCTAGATGCAGCCCCTCCCAACTCCATCGGGGTTGAAGTGGGAGGACTGGGAGGTGGAACGGACAGGACCCCCTCTGAACGCCCGCGGGCAGCTAGCAGGTTGTCCAGTCGAATAGACA
>NC_074671.1:10941847-10959347 GCF_029448725.1 Salvelinus fontinalis | reverse complement strand
AGCTATCTGTAATAAGGAAAACAGCACAGGAGAGACACAAGCTCTCAGCTATCTGTAATAAGGAAAACAGCACAGGAGAGACACAAGCTCTCAGCTATCTGTAATAAGGAAAACAGCACAGGAGAGACACAAGCTCTCAGCTATCTGTAATAAGGAAAACAGCACAGGAGAGACACAAGCTCTCAGCTATCTGTAATAAGGAAAACAGCACAGGAGAGACACAAGCTCTCAGCTATCTGTAATAAGGAAAACAGCACAGGAGAGACACAAGCTCTCAGCTATCTGTAATAAGGAAAACAGCACAGGAGAGACACAAGCTCTCAGCTATCTGTAATAAGGAAAACAGCACAGGAGAGACACAAGCTCTCAGCTATCTGTAATAAGGAAAACAGCACAGGAGAGACACAAGCTCTCAGCTATCTGTAATAAAGAAAACAGCACAGGAGAGACACAAGCTCTCAGCTATCTGTAATAAGGAAAACAGCACAGGAGAGACACAAGCTCTCAGCTATCTGTAATAAGGAAAACAGCACAGGAGAGACACAAGCTCTCAGCTATCTGTAATAAAGAAAACAACACAGGAGAGACAAAAGCTCTCAGCTATCTGTAATAAAGAAAACAGCACAGGAGAGACACAAGCTCTCAGCTATCTGTAATAAAGAAAACAGCACAGGAGAGACACAAGCTCTCAGCTATCTGTAATAAAGAAAACAGCACAGGAGAGACACAAGCTCTCAGCTATCTGTAATAAGGAAAACAGCACAGGAGAGACACAAGCTCTCAGCTATCTGTAATAAGGAAAACAGCACAGGAGAGACACAAGCTCTCAGCTATCTGTAATAAAGAAAACAGCACAGGAGAGACACAAGCTCTCAGCTATCTGTAATAAGGAAAACAGCACAGGAGAGACACAAGCTCTCAGCTATCTGTAATAAGGAAAACAGCACAGGAGAGACACAAGCTCTCAGCTATCTGTAATAAGGAAAACAGCACAGGAGAGACACAAGCTCTCAGCTATCTGTAATAAGGAAAACAGCACAGGAGAGACACAAGCTCTCAGCTATCTGTAATAAGGAAAACAGCACAGGAGAGACACAAGCTCTCAGCTATCTGTAATAAAGAAAACAGCACAGGAGAGACACAAGCTCTCAGCTATCTGTAATAAGGAAAACAGCACAGGAGAGACACAAGCTCTCAGCTATCTGTAATAAGGAAAACAGCACAGGAGAGACACAAGCTCTCAGCTATCTGTAATAAGGAAAACAGCACAGGAGAGACACAAGCTCTCAGCTATCTGTAATAAGGAAAACAGCACAGGAGAGACACAAGCTCTCAGCTATCTGTAATAAGGAAAACAGCACAGGAGAGACACAAGCTCTCAGCTATCTGTAATAAGGAAAACAGCACAGGAGAGACACAAGCTCTCAGCTATCTGTAATAAGGAAAACAGCACAGGAGAGACACAAGCTCTCAGCTATCTGTAATAAGGAAAACAGCACAGGAGAGACACAAGCTCTCAGCTATCTGTAATAAGGAAAACAGCACAGGAGAGACACAAGCTCTCAGCTATCTGTAATAAGGAAAACAGCACAGGAGAGACACAAGCTCTCAGCTATCTGTAATAAGGAAAACAGCACAGGAGAGACACAAGCTCTCAGCTATCTGTAATAAGGAAAACAGCACAGGAGAGACACAAGCTCTCAGCTATCTGTAATAAGGAAAACAGCACAGGAGAGACACAAGCTCTCAGCTATCTGTAATAAGGAAAACAGCACAGGAGAGACACAAGCTCTCAGCTATCTGTAATAAGGAAAACAGCACAGGAGAGACACAAGCTCTCAGCTATCTGTAATAAGGAAAACAGCACAGGAGAGACACAAGCTCTCAGCTATCTGTAATAAGGAAAACAGCACAGGAGAGACACAAGCTCTCAGCTATCTGTAATAAGGAAAACAGCACAGGAGAGACACAAGCTCTCAGCTATCTGTAATAAGGAAAACAGCACAGGAGAGACACAAGCTCTCAGCTATCTGTAATAAGGAAAACAGCACAGGAGAGACACAAGCTCTCAGCTATCTGTAATAAGGAAAACAGCACAGGAGAGACACAAGCTCTCAGCTATCTGTAATAAGGAAAACAGCACAGGAGAGACACAAGCTCTCAGCTATCTGTAATAAGGAAAACAGCACAGGAGAGACACAAGCTCTCAGCTATCTGTAATAAGGAAAACAGCACAGGAGAGACACAAGCTCTCAGCTATCTGTAATAAGGAAAACAGCACAGGAGAGACACAAGCTCTCAGCTATCTGTAATAAGGAAAACAGCACAGGAGAGACACAAGCTCTCAGCTATCTGTAATAAGGAAAACAGCACAGGAGAGACACAAGCTCTCAGCTATCTGTAATAAGGAAAACAGCACAGGAGAGACACAAGCTCTCAGCTATCTGTAATAAGGAAAACAGCACAGGAGAGACACAAGCTCTCAGCTATCTGTAATAAGGAAAACAGCACAGGAGAGACACAAGCTCTCAGCTATCTGTAATAAAGAAAACAGCACAGGAGAGACACAAGCTCTCAGCTATCTGTAATAAGGAAAACAGCACAGGAGAGACACAAGCTCTCAGCTATCTGTAATAAGGAAAACAGCACAGGAGAGACACAAGCTCTCAGCTATCTGTAATAAGGAAAACAGCAAAGGAGAGACACAAGCTCTCAGCTATCTGTAATAAAGAAAACAACACAGGAGAGACAAAAGCTCTCAGCTATCTGTAATAAAGAAAACAGCACAGGAGAGACACAAGCTCTCAGCTATCTGTAATAAAGAAAACAGCACAGGAGAGACACAAGATCTCAGCTATCTGTAATAAAGAAAACAGCACAGGAGAGACACAAGCTCTCAGCTATCTGTAATAAGGAAAACAGCACAGGAGAGACACAAGCTCTCAGCTATCTGTAATAAGGAAAACAGCACAGGAGAGACACAAGCTCTCAGCTATCTGTAATAAAGAAAACAGCACAGGAGAGACACAAGCTCTCAGCTATCTGTAATAAGGAAAACAGCACAGGAGAGACACAAGCTCTCAGCTATCTGTAATAAGGAAAACAGCACAGGAGAGACACAAGCTCTCAGCTATCTGTAATAAAGAAAACAGCACAGGAGAGACACAAGCTCTCAGCTATCTGTAATAAGGAAAACAGCACAGGAGAGACACAAGCTCTCAGCTATCTGTAATAAGGAAAACAGCACAGGAGAGACACAAGCTCTCAGCTATCTGTAATAAAGAAAACAGCACAGGAGAGACACAAGCTCTCAGCTATCTGTAATAAGGAAAACAGCACAGGAGAGACACAAGCTCTCAGCTATCTGTAATAAGGAAAACAGCACAGGAGAGACACAAGCTCTCAGCTATCTGTAATAAAGAAAACAGCACAGGAGAGACACAAGCTCTCAGCTATCTGTAATAAGGAAAACAGCACAGGAGAGACACAAGCTCTCAGCTATCTGTAATAAGGAAAACAGCACAGGAGAGACACAAGCTCTCAGCTATCTGTAATAAGGAAAACAGCACAGGAGAGACACAAGCTCTCAGCTATCTGTAATAAAGAAAACAGCACAGGAGAGACACAAGCTCTCAGCTATCTGTAATAAGGAAAACAGCACAGGCGAGACACAAGCTCTCAGCTATCTGTAAGAAGGAAAACAGCACAGGAGAGACACAAGCTCTCAGCTATCTGTAATAAGGAAAACAGCACAGGAGAGACACAAGCTCTCAGCTATCTGTAATAAGGAAAACAGCACAGGAGAGACACAAGCTCTCAGCTATCTGTAAATATGGAAAACAGCACAGGAGAGACACAAGCTCTCAGCTATCTGTAATAAGCAAAACAGCACAGGAGAGACACAAGCTCTCAGCTATCTGTAATAAGGAAAACAGCACAGGAGAGACACAAGCTCTCAGCTATCTGTAATAAGCAAAACAGCACAGGAGAGACACAAGCTCTCAGCTATCTGTAATAAGCAAAACAGCACAGGAGAGACACAAGCTCTCAGCTATCTGTAATAAGGAAAACAGCACAGGAGAGACACAAGCTCTCAGCTATCTGTAATAAGGAAAACAGCACAGGAGAGACACAAGCTCTCAGCTATCTGTAATAAGGAAAACAGCACAGGAGAGACACAAGCTCTCAGCTATCTGTAATAAGGAAAACAGCACAGGAGAGACACAAGCTCTCAGCTATCTGTAATAAGGAAAACAGCACAGGAGAGACACAAGCTCTCAGCTATCTGTAATAAGGAAAACAGCACAGGAGAGACACAAGCTCTCAGCTATCTGTAATAAGGAAAACAGCACAGGAGAGACACAAGCTCTCAGCTATCTGTAATAAGGAAAACAGCACAGGAGAGACAAAAGCTCTCAGCTATCTGTAATAAGGAAAACAGCACAGGAGAGACACAAGCTCTCAGCTATCTGTAATAAGGAAAACAGCACAGGAGAGACACAAGCTCTCAGCTATCTGTAATAAAGAAAACAGCACAGGAGAGACACAAGCTCTCAGCTATCTGTAATAAGGAAAACAGCACAGGAGAGACACAAGCTCTCAGCTATCTGTAATAAGGAAAACAGCACAGGAGAGACACAAGCTCTCAGCTATCTGTAATAAGGAAAACAGCACAGGAGAGACACAAGCTCTCAGCTATCTGTAATAAGGAAAACAGCACAGGAGAGACACAAGCTCTCAGCTATCTGTAATAAGGAAAACAGCACAGGAGAGACACAAGCTCTCAGCTATCTGTAATAAGGAAAACAGCACAGGAGAGACACAAGCTCTCAGCTATCTGTAATAAGGAAAACAGCACAGGAGAGACACAAGCTCTCAGCTATCTGTAATAAAGAAAACAGCACAGGAGAGACACAAGCTCTCAGCTATCTGTAATAAAGAAAACAGCACAGGAGAGACACAAGCTCTCAGCTATCTGTAATAAGGAAAACAGCACAGGAGAGACACAAGCTCTCAGCTATCTGTAATAAGGAAAACAGCACAGGAGAGACACAAGCTCTCAGCTATCTGTAATAAAGAAAACAACACAGGAGAGACAAAAGCTCTCAGCTATCTGTAATAAAGAAAACAGCACAGGAGAGACACAAGCTCTCAGCTATCTGTAATAAAGAAAACAGCACAGGAGAGACACAAGCTCTCAGCTATCTGTAATAAAGAAAACAGCACAGGAGAGACACAAGCTCTCAGCTATCTGTAATAAGGAAAACAGCACAGGAGAGACACAAGCTCTCAGCTATCTGTAATAAGGAAAACAGCACAGGAGAGACACAAGCTCTCAGCTATCTGTAATAAAGAAAACAGCACAGGAGAGACACAAGCTCTCAGCTATCTGTAATAAGGAAAACAGCACAGGAGAGACACAAGCTCTCAGCTATCTGTAATAAGGAAAACAGCACAGGAGAGACACAAGCTCTCAGCTATCTGTAATAAGGAAAACAGCACAGGAGAGACACAAGCTCTCAGCTATCTGCAATAAGGAAAACAGCACAGGAGAGACACAAGCTCCTAGTTTACCAGACACTTTTAAAATGAGCAAAAAAGTGTTTCAATTCTCTCAACTGAATACTAATACATGGTTTGTCATTAAAGCTCCCTAAGAGCAGGGCAGTAGCCAGAACCTGTGTGTGTGTGTGTGTGTGTGTGTGTGTGTGTGTGTGTGTGTGTGTGTGTGTGTGTGTGTGTGTGTGTGTGTGTGTGTGTGTGTGTGTGTGTGTGTGTGTGTGTGTGTGTGTGTGTGTGTGTGTGTGTGTGTGTGTGTGTGTGTGTGTGTGTGTGTGTGTGTGTGTGATGGCCGCTGCAATGCGATGTCATTGTGTTAATGGCCTTTCATTGGGCCTGGCAGAGCTTTTAAACAGACTGCTGGCGAGGGGACCAGTCAAAGCACTCCACATACTACCCATGTGCGCACACACACACACACACACACACACACACACACACACACACACACACAGAGAGAGAGAGACACAAACGCATTCACACACACATACACACACAAATAAGTGCACTTGAAGAGAGCTTGTCCCATTCCTAAGAGTCTTTATATGAACCCTCTCTACCCAGATTGATCCCCGTATTTATGAGCAAGTCTTGGTCTGCATATTGTTATTATCTGTTAAGGGAGGGAGATAACATTAGCGTTGGCGGCAGCGCTAGCTTGCTAGCGGAACAATCATCAGATTGGACTGATTTATACATCAGTTGGAACGCCTCAGTGAACGCCCACAGAGGTAGGAGGCAGTAAACATTTGTTTTAGCTGAATTGATTAATCAGATACGGTGTGTGTGTGTGTGTGTTAGTGTGTGTTAGTGTGCTAGTGTGCTAGTGTGCTAGTGTGTGTTTGTGTGTGTGTGTGTGTGTGTGTGTGTGTGTGTGTGTGTGTGTGTGTGTGTGTGTGTGTGTGTGTGTGTGTGTGTGTGTGTGTGTGTGTGTGTGTGTGTGTGTGTGTGTGTGTGTGTGTGTGTGTGTGTGTGTTTGTGTTTTTATGTGTGTGTGTGTATTTGTGGTTGTATTTGTATGTTTGGCGGGCTAAATAAAAGTGTTTTTTTATTCTTGAAAATAAAAGATTGTACAAAAACTAGCAAATCAGCTCCAAGGGATTTTGGGGGGGAAATCTGTTCCCAGGTATTCATGGACATAATAGAGCATCTGATTGTATATAAATGTAAGTAAGGTTTGAAATGATTATGTTGTAGTCAAAAAAGATATCTGTTTGGGCTTGTGGTCAATTTGCAATCTACAAATGATTTGTACTTATGTTCCGGCCACCCAAACATTGGCTCAAGAAAACATTTACAATATGTTTCTTTACAATATGTTCCATCATATTATGTTCCTTTAGATGATGTTCCCTTACATTACGGCATGTTAATTTACAATATGTTTGTCACGTTCCTGACCTATTGTTCCTTTTTCTTTTATTTATTTAGTTGGTCAGGGCGTGAGTTGGGTGTGGGTTGTCTTTGTGTGTTTTTGTATTGTCTAGGGTGTTGTATGGTGTAGGGGGTTAAGTAGAGTAGATGGGTTAGTGTTTAGTATAGGTGTCTAGGAAAGTCTATGGTTGCCTGAATTGGTTCTCAATCAGAGACAGCTGGTTATTGTTGTCTCTGATTGGGAGCCATATTTAAGGCAGCCATAGGCTTTAGCTTTTTGTGGGTAATTGTCTATGTGTAGTGTTTGTGTCAGCACTATCTGTATTTATAGCTTCACGGTTGTCAGTTTTGTTATTTTGTTAGTTCGTGTATAGCTGTTCGTTTCTTGTTTGTTTTCTCTCTTCTTAAAATAAAGAAGATGTATTTTGCACACGCTGCGCCTTGGTCCAATCTCTCACATCAAGACGATCGTGACAGAATTACCCACCAATCCAGGACCAAGCGGCGTGTCAAGCGGCAACAGGACCCACCTACACAGGATTCATGGACATGGGAGGAGATACTGGATGGAAAGGGACCTTGGGCACAACCGGGAGAATATCGCCTCCCTCGTGAAGAGCTGGAGGCAGCGAAAGCCGAGAGGAGGCGATATGAGGAGACAGCAAGGAAGCAAGGCTGGAAGCCCGTGAGTACAACCCAAAAATTTCTTGGGGGGGGCCTTAAAGGGAGTGTGGCTAAGTCAGGTAGGAGACCTGCGCCTACTCCCTGTACTTACCGTGGAGAGCGAGAGTACGGGCAGACACCGTGTTACGCAGTAGAGCGCATGGTGTCTCCTGTATGCGTGCATAGCCCGGTTCGGTACATTCCAGCTCCACGTATCGGCCGGGCTAGAT
Source organism: Salvelinus fontinalis (assembly GCF_029448725.1). Lineage (NCBI taxonomy): Eukaryota > Metazoa > Chordata > Actinopteri > Salmoniformes > Salmonidae > Salvelinus > Salvelinus fontinalis. Next base: position 10,951,521 of record NC_074671.1, on the reverse strand, counting down.
TGAGCGTTGAGCCGGATGTCATGAAGCCGGCCCAACGCATCTGGCCACCAGAGCGTCTCCTCGGGCCGGCTTACATGGCACCAGCCTTACGCATGGTGTCCCCGGTTCGCCTACATAGCCCGGTGCGGGTTATTCCACCTCCCCAAGCTGGTCGGGCGACGGGGAGTATACAACCAGGTAAGGTTGGACAGGCTCAGTGCTCAAGGGAGCCAGTACGCCTGCACGGTCCGGTATTTCCGGCGCCACCTCCCCGCTCCAGCCCAGTACCACCAGTGCCTACACCACGCACCAGGCTTCCTGTGGGTCTTCAGAGCCCTGTGCCTCCTCCACGCACTAGCTCTATGGTGCGTGTCTCCAGCCCTTTACCACCAGTGCCTACACCACGCACCAAGCCTCCTGTGTGTCCCCAGAGTCCTGTGCGTCCTGTTGCTGCTCCCCGCACTAGCCTTGAGATGCTTGTCCTCAGCCCGGTGCCACCAGTTCCGGCACCACGCACTAGGCCTAATGTGTGTCCCCAGGGTCCAGCATGCCCTGTTATTTCTCCCCGCACTAGCCCTGAGATGCGTGTCCTCAGCCCGGTACCTCCAGTTCCGGCACCACGCACCAGGCCTACAGTGCGTCTCAGCCGGCCAGAGTCTGCCGTCTGCCCAACGGTGCCTGAACTGCCCGTCTGCCCAACGGTGCCTGAACTGCCCGTCTGCCCAACGGCGCTTGAACTGCCCGTCTGTCCAACGGCGCTTGAACTGCCCGTCTGCCCAACGGCGCCTGAACTGCCCGTCTGCAAAACGCCGTCTGAACTGTCCGTCTGCCAAGCGCCGCATGAACTGCCCGTCTGTACTGAGTATTCAAAGCCGCCCGTCTGTACTGAGCCTGCAAAGCCGCCCGTCTGCCATGAGCCTTCAGAGCCTTCCGCCAGACAGGAGCCGCTAGAGCCTTCTGCCAGACAGGAGCCGCTAGAGCCTTCCGCCAGACAGGAGCCGCTAGAGCCTTCCGCCAGACAGGAGCCTCCAGATCCGTCAGCCAGCCATGAGAAGCCAGATCCGTCAGCCAGCCATGAGCAGCCAGATCCGTCAGCCAGCCATGAGCAGCCAGATCCGTCAGCCAGCCATGAGCAGCCAGATCCGTCAGCCAGCCATGAGCAGCCAGATCTGTCAGCCAGCCATGAGCAGCCAGATCCGTCAGCCAGCCATGAGCCGTCCAGCCAGGATCCGCCAGAGCCGTCCAGCCAGGATCCGCCAGAGCCGTCCAGCCGGGATCCGCCAGAGCCGTCCAGCCGGGATCCGCCAGAGCCGTCCAGCCAGGATCCGCCAGCCAGCCAGGATCCGCCAGAGCCAGCCAGCCAGGATCCGCCATTCAGTCCGGTGCTGCCCCTCAGTCCGGTGCTGCCCCTCAGTCCGGTGCTGCCCCTTAGTCCGGTGCTGCCCCTTAATCCAGTGGGGTTAATATGGAGGGTGGTAATTTGGAGGAGGCTACGAAAGCGGGTAGTGACTATGGTGGGGTGGGGACCACGACCTGTGCCAGAGCCGCCACCGTGGACAGACGCCCACCCAGACCCTCCCCTAGACTTTATGCTGGTGCGCCCGGAGTTCGCACCTTAAGGGGGGGGTTATGTTACGTTCCTGACCTATTGTTCCTTTTTCTTTTCTTTATTTAGTTGGTCAGGGCGTGAGTTGGGGTGGGTTGTCTTTGTGTGTTTTTGTATTGTCTAGGGTGTTGTATGGTGTAGGGGGTTAAGTAGAGTAGATGGGTTAGTGTTCAGTGTAGGTGTCTAGGAAAGTCTATGGTTGCCTGAATTGGTTCTCAATCAGAGACAGCTGGTTATTGTTGTCTCTGATTGGGAGCCATATTTAAGGCAGCCATAGGCTTTAGCTTTTTGTGGGTAATTGTCTATGTGTAGTGTTTGTGTCAGCACTATCTGTATTTATAGCTTCACGGTCGTCAGTTTTGTTATTTTGTTAGTTTGTGTATAGTTGTTTAACCTGTCTAGGATCAGCGTGGCGCTAGCGGCACACCCCCCCCCCCCCCCCCCCACTGAAAAACCAGTGCCGCGAAATTCAAAAAAAATATTTTTTTAAAATATTTAACTTTCACACATTAAAGTCCAATACAGCTAATGAAAGACACAGATCTTGTGAATCCAGTCAACATTTCCGATTTTTAAAATGTTTTACAGGGAAGACACAATATGTAAAGATGTACATCTATTACCTAAAAACACATTAGCATAATCCACCATCTTTTATTTGTCCACCAACACCAGTAGCCATCACCAATTCGGCTAAACTAAGATATTTATAGCCCCTAACCAACAAAAAAACTCATTAGATGACAGTCTGATAACATATTTATGGTATGGGATAGGTTTTGTTAGAAAAAAGTGCATATTTCAGGTAGATGGCATAGTTTACAATTGCACCCACCATCACAAATGGACTAGAATAATTACAATGAGCAACGTGTTTACCTAACTACTAATCATCAAACATTTCGTAAAAATACACAGCATACACGAATCGAAAGACACAGATCCTGTGAATACAGACAATATTTCAGATTTTCTAAGTGTCTTACAGCGAAAACACAATAAATCGTTATATTAGCTTAGCACATAGCAATTAGCAGCCCAGCATTGATTCTAGCCAAAGTGAGCGATAAAAGTCAACATCGCCAAAAGATATTAATTTTTTCACTAACCTTCTCAGAATTCTTCCGATGACACTCCTGTAACATCACATTACAACATGCATATACAGTTTGATCGAAAATGTTTATATTTAGCCACCAAAATCATGGTTAGACAATGTGAAATGTAACTCAGCTGGTCAGAATTTGTCCTTGCGCCACTTAGACAGTGATCTACTCTTATACATAAATACTCATAAACGTGACTAAAAAATATAGGGTGGACAGGGATTGATAGACAATTTAATTCTTAATACAATTGCGTTATTACATTTTTTAATTTATCCTTACTTTTCAATACAGTTTGCGCCAAGCGAAGCTACGTCAAAAAACATGGCGTCCTAAGCCACTAAAATGTTTCGACAGAAACACGATTTATCATAATAAAAATGTCCTACCTTGAGCTGTTCTTCCATCAGTATCTTGGGCAAAGGATCCTTTCTTGGGAGAAATCGTCTTTTGGTGGAAAGCTGTCCTCTTGCCATGTGGAAATGTCAACTGCGTTCGGGATGAACTGAAAAGCGTGCCCAACTTTTCACATCGTTGCAAAAATAAATGTCCCAAAATCGCACTAAACGGATATAAATTGCTATAAAACGCTTTAAATTAACTACTTTATGATGTTTGTAACTCCTATAACGAGTGAAAAGATGACCGGAGAAATATAACAGGCTAAACTAACGCTTGGAACAGGAGAGGGTCGGTGTCTTCCACGCGCGTTACGCAGCAAGAAAAGACTTGCTAGCTAAAGGTTTTTTTCATTTGTAGGGCCTGTGAACGCGCAATCGACCCCGTTGGAATCGTCATCACGTAAAGGCATCCAGGGGAAGACGTAAGAAGTGTCCGTATAGTCATAGCAACGACAGTGCCCTTTTAACTGACTTCAGAAAAGTGGCCAACATTTCTCAAATCTGACTCCATGTCAGGGAAATTGCTGTAGAATGGGCTCTGTTCCACTTAGAGACAAAATTTCAACTCCTATAGAAACTATAGACTGTTTTCTATCCAATAATAATAATAATATGCATATTGTACGATCAAGGATTTTGTGGGAAGCCGTTTAAAAAATTAGCCAAATTAGCATAAATAGTCTAAACAGCGCCCCCATCCCCAACAGGTTAAGTTGAGGCTAGGGGGTGCTGTTGTCACTATTTATGGAAATCGTGTAATTTTTGAAACGGCTTCCTACTAAATTCTTGATCGTACAATATGCATATTATTATTATTATTGGATAGAAAACAGTCTCTAGTTTCTATAGCCGTTGAAATTCTGTCTCTGAGTGGAACAGAACTCATTCTACAGCAATTTCCCTGACATGGAGTCAGATTTCACACATTTTGGCCCCTGATCTGGAGTCAGTTAAAAGGCCACTGTTATTGCTATGAGTGTACAGACACTGCTTACGTCTTCCCCTGGATGCCTTTACGTAATGACGATTTGAATGGTATCGATTACGCAATCAGAGCCCCTATAAAACAAAAACACGTGTAGGTAGGAACTCTTTTCCAGATGCGCCAGGCGCGCGGAGGACACCGACCTACTCTTTTTCCAAGCATTAGTGTAGCCAGTTATATTTCTCCGGTCATGTTTCTACTCGTTATAGGAGTTAAAAACATCATAAGGTAGTTAATTTAAACCGTTTTATAGCAATTTATATCCGTTTAGTGCGATTTTGGGATATTTATTTCTGAGACACTGTGAATCTCTGGGCACGGTTCCAGTTCATGCCGAACGCAATGGGCATTTCTACATGGCAAGAGGACAGCTTTCGACCAAAAGACGATTAGACCCAAGAAAGGATTCTTTGCCCAAGATTCTGATGGAAGAACAGCTCAAAGTAGGAACAATTTATTATGATAAATCGTGTTTCTGTCGAGAAATGTTAATCGCTTATGACGCCATCTTGCTAGACGTAGCTTCGCTTGGCGCAAACTGTATTGAAAAGTAAGGATAATTTAAAAAATGTAAATCAGCGATTGTATTAAGAATTAAATTGTCTATCAATCGCTGTCCACCCTATATTTTTTTGTCACGTTTATGAGTATTTATGTATACGACTAGATCACTGTCTAATATGGTGCACGACATTGTCTGACCAGCTGGGCAACTTTTGTCATTGTCTAACCATGATTTTGGTGGCTAAATATGCACATTTTCGAACAAACTGTATATGTATGTTGTAATGTGATGTTACAGGAGTGTCATCTGAAGAATTCTGAGAAGGTTAGTGAAAAAATTAATATATTTTGGCGATGTTTACGTTATCGCTCTCTTTGGCTAGAATCAATGCTCTGGTAACGTTTGCATATGTGGTATGCTAATATAACGATTTATTGTGTTTTCGCTGTAAGACACTTAGAAAATCTGAAATATTGTCTGTATTCACAGGATCTGTGTCTTTCGATTGGTGTATGCTGTGTATTTTTACGAAATGTTTGATGATTAGTAATTAGGTAAACACGTTGCTCTATATATTTATTCTAGTCCATTTGTGACGGTGGGTGCAATTGTAAACTATGACATCTACCTGAAATATGCACATTTTTCTAACAAAACCTATCCTATACCATAAATATGTTATCAGACTGTCATCTGATGAGTTTTTTTCTTGGTTAGTGGCTATCAATATCTTAGTTTAGCCGAATTGGTGATAGCTACTGGTGTTGGTGGACAAATAAAAGATGGTGTCTTATGCTAATGAGTTTAGCTAATAGATTTATATCTTTACATATTGTGTCTTCCCTGTAAAACATTTAAAAAATCGGACATGTTGGCTGGATTCACACGATCTGTGTCTTTCATTAGCTGTATTGGACTTTAATGTGTGAAAGTTAAATATTTAAAAAAAAATTTTTTTTTTTAATTTCGCGGCTCTGCCTTTTCAGTGGAATGTGTGGGGGGGGGGGGCGCTAGCTTCTTATGGCTGCAAGGCAAAGTGTTGAGTAGCCAGTGAAATCGTGCCCATTTCAAACGGCCTCCTACTCAAATCTTGCTCATACAATATGAATATTATTATTCTTTTTGGATAGAAAACACTTTCTAGTTTCTAAAAGAGTTGGAATTATTTCTCTGAGTGAAACAGAAGTCCTTCTGCAGCACTTTTCCTGACCAGGAAGTAAAATGTCAGAAATCGATGCTCTTTTCAACCTGATGCCTATACATGGTCTTAACACTTAGGAGTCTGCTGACACTCTATACGCCTTCCTATTGGTGTAAAGAGGATGTCAGAGAATACATTTTTATGCTCATCTTGTTCTGTGGTGGAAAAAAAACTATTTCTTTGACGTGACCCTCCACTTCCGGTACTCTGGAGGAAGTGGGATGGACTTCTGTTTTGCCTTGGTAACGAACGGCTAACGTCTCCGGCTCAAATTTCTTTTGATACATGTGACCAAATCATCGTAATGTATGTTTTTTCAATATAGTTTAATCAGATTATTGAAACTTTATTCGGGAGTTTTGCCGTGTTCCGTCCTCTGACTGTGTTTACGTTGGAGAAATTTATGCTACTCGGCTAGTGCCAATGCTAATTGAAGAGGGAAATTTGCCATTCTGAATCGAAACAACGACTCATCTGGACAGAGGACACGTTCTTCAACATTCTGCTGAAAGATCAGCAAAAGTAAGACCCATTTTATGATGTTATTTCATATATCTGTCGTGCATGTGGACTGGCCGTGGGCGCCCAATTATTTCTGTCTTGTAGCTACGCTAATATAGCGATACATTTTGTTTGCGCTGTAAAACATTTAATAAATCGGCAATATTGTTTGGAATCACAAGATGCCTGTCTTTCAATTGCTGTACACTATGTATTTTTCAGAAATGTTTTATGATGAGTAATTAGCTATTTGACGTTGGTGTCTGTAAATATTATGGCTGCTTTCAGTGCAATTTCTGATTGTAGCTGCAATGTAAACGATGATTTATACCTGAAATATGCAAATTTTTCGAACAAAACATTTGCTATACAATAAATATGTTATCAGACTGTCATCTGATGAGGTTGTTTCTTGGTTAGTGGCTATTTATATCTTTATTTGGTCGAATTTGTGATAGCACCTGATGGAGTAAGAAACTGATGGAGTTGTGAAAAGTTGTGTCTTTTGCTAACGTGGTTAGCTAATAGATTTACATATTTTGTCTTCCCTGTAAAACATTTTAAAAATCGAACATGTTGGCTTGATTCACAAGATGTGCACCTTTCATCTGGTGTCTTGGACTTGTTAATGTGTGAAAGTTAAATATTTAAAAAAAAATAGATTTTGAATTTCGCGCCCTGCACTTGAAGTGGCTGTTGTCATAAATGTACCGACGTCGGGCTTGCACGCCAAACAGGTTAATTGAGGAAAAAAAGAACAATCCAAAATGTATTTTTGATACTGTCGCAAAGCTAACTAAAAAGCAGCATTCCCCAAGTGAGGATAGCTTTCACTTCAGCAGTAATAAATTCATGAACTTCTTTGAGGAAAATATCGTGATCATTAGAAAGCAAATTACATTTACATTTAAGTCATTTAGCAGACGCTCTTATCCAGAGCGACTTACAAATTGGAAAGTTCATACATATTCATCCTGGTCCCCCCGTGGGAATTGAAAGCTGGCCCCCCCGTGGGAAATGAACCCACAACCCTGGCGTTGCGAGCGCCATGCTCTACCAACTGAGCCACACGGGACCACGGACTCCTCTTTAAATCTGCGTATTCCTCCAAAGCTCAGCTGTCCTGAGTCTGCACAACTCTGCCAGGACCTAGGATCAAGAGAGACACAAGTGTTTTAGTACTATATCTCTTTACACAATGATGAAAATAATCATGGCCTCTAAACCTTCAAGCTGCATACTGGACCCTATTCCAACTAAACTACTTAAAAAGCTGTTTCATGTGCTTGGCCCTCCTATGTTGAACATAATAAACGCCTCTCTATCCACCGGATGTGTACCAAACTCACTAAAAGTGGCAGTAATACTGTGGGCTGTGGGCAAATTTCTGTGGGCAAATTTCCCACTTAATTTAGCATGGGCACTTGCCAAGTGGCACGGATCTCTCCAACGTCAACAAAGTCAGAGAACGGAACACGGCAAAACTCCCGAAAAAAATTCAATAATCTAATTAAACTATATTGAAAAAACATACTTTACGATGATATGGTCACATGTATCAAATAAAATCTAAACCGGAGATGTTAGTCGTCCATAACGACAGCTAAACAGAAGGCAAATCCATGTCCCCTTTCGCGCGCTCCAGAAACAGGAAATGGACGGTCACGTCATACAAAGAGCTTTAATTCCACCTCAGACCAAGATGAACACAAAATGTCTTCTCTCACAGCCTCTTGACAACCAGGGGAAAGTCTATGAAGTGTACGCAGATGTCACGATCGTCTTCGTGAGAGAGAGTTGACCAAGGCGCAGCGGGTGGAAAATACATCTTCTTTTATTGAGAAGAGAGAGAAAACACGAAACAAACACTATACGTAAACATAAACAAAACAACAAACGACCATGAAGCTACAAACGTTAGTGCACAGACAAGCAACAAACGTTCAACATAGACAACACCCCACAAAAGCCTATTGCCTATGGCTGCCTTAAATATGGCTCCCAATAAGAGACAATGAATGACAGATGTCTCTGATTGAGAACCAATCCAGGCAGCCATAGACATAACTAGACACCACTACTCTACTCTGCCCCATACACATACAACACCCCTAGACATTACAAAACACATACCTTCCCCATGTCACACCCTGACCTAACTAAAAAACATAAAGAAAACAAAGAATACTAAGGCCAGGGCGTGACAGCAGACTCTTACGTTTTATGCCCATGTATAGGCAGAAAGTTGAACAGAGCATCAATTTCTGACATTCCACTTCCTGGTCAGGAGATGTGCTGCAGAATGAGTTCTGTTTCACTCAGAGAAATAATTCAAACGGTTTTAGAAACTAGAGAGTGTTTCCTATCCAATAGTAATAATAATATGCATATTGTACGAGCAAGAATTGATTACGAGGCCGTTTGAAATGGGCATCTTTTATCTGGCTACTCAATACTGCCCCTTGCAGCCATAAGAAGTTAAACCAGGTGATGTCATCGCATATGTGGGAGGTGGAACTAAATGGTTGGCATATTGAGCAGTGCTAGAGGCTCTACAGTGAAATAAAACTATAATCAATAATATAGTCTGGTCTACAGTTTATCATGAGATACTCTACCTCAGACAGCAAAACTTTGAGACTTCCTTAGATATCGTGCTCTAGCTGTTGTTTCATATATGCATAGGTCCTCGCCTCGTGTCTTACCAGCGGCTGCTGTTCTGTCCTGCCGATAGAGTGTATAACCCACTAGCTGTATGTTCTTAATGTCGTTGTTCAGCCACGACTCGGTGAAACATAAGATATTACAGTTTTTGATGTTCCGTCGGTAGGATATATTGTACAGTACGTGCTTTCAGTTCGTCCCATTTATTTTCCAGCGATTGAACGTTAGCTAGCAGAATTGAAGGCAAGCGCAGATTAGCCACTCATCACCTGATCCTCGCAAGGCACCCGGATCTTTTGCCCCGAGATCTCCGTTTCCTTCTCCAGTGAATCACGGGGATCAGGGCCTGGTCAGGTGTCTGCAGTATATCCCTCGCGTCCGACTCATTGAAGAAGAACTCCTCGTCCAATTTGAGGTGAATAATCCCAGTTCTGATGTCCTGAAACACTTTTCGGTCATAAGAGACGGTAGCAGTAACATTATGTTAAAAAAACAAGTTAAAAACAACGCGAAAAAATCCAACAAATAGGCATGATTTTTTTGAGAGCTGATAAGACGACAGCCCTGCCCCCCTAAATAATCAGAACGAGATCATTATGCATTTAGGATAAGACGACAGCCCTACCCCCCTAGAGAATCAGAAAGAGATCATTATGCATTTAGGATAAGACGACAGCCCTACCCCCCTAGAGAATCAGAAAGAGATCATTATGCATTTAGGATAAG